>NW_008656242.1:0-5424 GCF_000695815.1 Acanthisitta chloris | reverse complement strand
AGGTACTGTGAAAGATAATTCTACCCCCATCCTGCAGGTCAGGAGTGAATGAGCGGCTATGTGGGGCGTGGTGGCTGGCTGGTTAAACCATGACAACTAAGGTACAGTTGAAGAATTTTTTGGCAATGGATGCAAATAATAATAAAAATTGCTTCTACAGAGAAGATGGTCAGAAAAATAAGATTAAAGAAAATGTGAGGTACTCAGCAATTTTGTTTGCCTCTGTCTTGAAGTTAGGGACTTGAGAGATGTGGGAGAAGTGAGTACTAGTGAAAACTGAGACTGGAGAAATGAATCCCCTCCCATTGTAAGAGAGAAACCTGAACATGCACAACACCACGGGACCCAAAGAGATTGCATCCCAGGGTCTTGAGGGAATCCGCAGATGTAGTTGCCAAGCCACTATTCATCATATCTGCAAAGTCATGGCAGTCAGGGAAAGTCCCCAGTGACAGGAAGAAAGGGAATATTGCACTCTTTTTTAAATGTAAATTTATCACAGAAAAAATTTCTTCCAGAATCTTGTATCACTTCTGTGTCCAGGATAACATATTTTTTAACTGAAGCATCACTGCAATTATTTCCAGTTTGATTTATAAGGCCATAGAGTCATACCGTTCAACTTTCTAGTAATATACCTTTTTATTATCCATAAGTCTAAACCAGTTTTGAATACATTTTGCTATGCTACTGACTATGTACACATTACATACACTTTAAAAACCCCAGCAGTCCTCAGCAACATATCACCTCATTGTCCTTTTATTCCTTGAAAGTCCTCACTGTTTTAAGCCCTCTAGAAGCATATAACAGTCTAGGTTGGAAGGGACTATTGAACCATTTTCAGTTTCATTTTTTTAAAAAGAAATCAACTGTGCTACTAAAAGCTATTTCATTAACAGTTTTAAAACACTTTGGAAATATTTTTACATCTGTCTTAAGATTTCTGCCTATTTTGCTCTGATTGCATGTGAATGTGTGCGGTGAGTTAGTTAATACATGAATGGATACATGAAATAATGATTCTACTCAATGGTCCTTCAGCAATATTTTTGGAAACACTGAAATGTAATCAATACTTCTTTGTATTACCAGAAATGCATAGCAACGCTAGTATACATCACTGCTAGTTCTTCTTTACTCTTTCACAAACACAGCTGCAATAGTTCTACTACCTCATTGTAGTTTAACAAATGAATTTCATTGCAAATTAGAACCCAGAACATGAACGGTGTCCTCAAATGTCTTTAATGCTTTTTTAGGCTTCATACATCATTAAAATAGAATGACAGGCAGGAGACTATTTGCTCATTCTTTTAAAAGCTCATACACATTTTTGCTTTGATTCCATTCTTCAGTGCCATACCACTGAGAAACCTCTGAATTTTCAGAATTGATGTACCTTTCAATACAATAATCTTTGGCTTTCAAGCTCACTATTATTTGCCTTCAGGTGCAAATTTTAAAGTGTATAGGCTTCTAAAAGGAACTTTATGTCTTCAGTCAGATACTGAAAGGCTTGTAGATCAGTCATCATCACAGTGTAGATTTCTTTTCAAAATAATGTTCCTCACTCAGAGTACACTTGTGGTTATACTCGGTTCACTTGTCAAATACAAATTTGAGGTCATCAGAAGCTTCAGGGCAACTTCAGCTATTCCAAAACTCATTTTCTACCTCTATTTTGTTGGAGAAATAGGATTTCAAATATAAAAATAATAGGAAACTCTACAGATAAAGAAACAAAGGCATCTTATGTGCATGTTTCAGTATAGCATTGCAGTGACTGCCTGTAAGGACAAAGTCAATCCAATACCCAAGAATTTTAAAACATCCAAAATACCTAAAGGAGAAAATGTATTTCAGTATTGAGTTGATATGTGTTCTATTCAAAATGTCCTTTTAGAGTTGTATCTCAAAATATATAGGTCTAGGAACAGAGACTAATGGTTCTATTTAAATGTTTCTGTTGTAACAGGTGAAACATTTAAATACTCTCATTTACAATGTCTACATTCATTATAAGTCACATGTCTGGAAAGGGTGAATGACACTAGGTTCAATATTCCTGTTGGCTAGGATTCCTTGGCCATATATTAGAAAGGGCTTTTATTTAATTCTTGTTTTAAGTCCTATGTTTCATTAATAGAGTAACAGACAAGAGCATACTGCCTCTTTTTTTAAAGGCTGAGGTTGTGTTTGAGAGGTCAGTCTGAATTTTTCATCTCCAGAGACTTTTTCATGCAGCTATAATTCATATTTATAATTAGAGCTGAGTAATTAACACTCTTTTGAAAGCAGAGACTATCTAGGTACTTGGGGAAAAGCTTTTCCCTTTCTGAAGTAAAATTGAGTTTTATTGTTGACTTTGACACACAAAGGAATCTAGCCTATTTTCTATGACCCACAGCCTCATACATATAAATAGTAAAGGAAAATAGGTTTCCTAAGCATGAGCATACACTCAAGCTTTTCTTGGAGACTTAAGCACAAATGGAACAAGGCAAAAATAAAATAAAGCTAAACTCAGCTAGAAACCTGTGCTGATTTTGGCTGGGGTAGGGTTAATTTTCTTCCCAGTGAATAATATGGTGCTGTGTTTTGGATTTCTGCTGAACACAGGGTTGATAAAGTAAAGATGTTTTTGTTATTGTTGTGCAGACTTTACACAGAGCTTTTGCTGCTTCCCATACTGCCACACTGGCAAGAAAGCTGGGAGTGCATGGGAGACAGGGAGGAGACACAGTCGGGACAGGTGACCCAAACTGACCAAATGGATGTTTATTTCATACCATATGACATCATGCTTGTTATAAAAGTGACAGGAAGAAGGAGGAAGTGGGGGATGTTTGGAAGGATTACATTTGTCTTCCCAAGTAATCGTTCTGTGTGATAGGGCTCTACTTTCCTGGAGATGGCTGAACACCTGCCTACCTGTGGGAAGCAGTGAATCAATTCCTTATTCTGATTTGCTTATGTATGTGGCTTTTGCTTTTTTTATTAAACTGCTTTTATTTCAATGCATGAGTTTTCTAGCTTTTACCTTTCCAATTCTTGCCCCAGTCCTGCTTGTAGGGGAGTGAGCCAGTGGCTGCATGGTACTTGGCTGCAGGCTGGGGTTAGACTAAAACAAAACCTAAGCTTTGTCTGCTTTGCATAAACTGTTAGATGCTGTTAAACCCTCTTCAGATAAAAGTTGACACACTACTCATTCACAGCATAAATTCTCCTACAAATCACATACTTGTTCCAACTTGTCATCAGATGAAACTCTGCATTTATGTTTAGACAAATTTCATGTGGCCCTCCTCCATTTCACCACTTCTCAGCAACTTTGCCTCCCTTTTATCTGCTCCTAGCATTTTCATTGCGAATAATATATGTCTGTTGCTAAACTTGGAGACCACTGGTACAGAGACCTTCTGAACTACATGTCTGCAAATCAGTTGGTGTATTGTAGTTTATGCAAAACTTTGTTTTATAATGTGTGATATGGTAAGGTATATCCCTCCAGCCATTTCATTTTAGAACCTGTGCTTAAACATCCATATGCAACGTATTTGTCTCCTAGCTTGATAATCACAAAATATCATTCCATGAGGCTATTGGAACTCAAAGTGTCTGATGGATGTGACCATCCAGATTGAATATAAAATAAAGGAACAAAAGAGACCAGGGCATTCTCATTTTTCCATCCACATATATTTCAAAAAAAGATAAAAGGTATAGTCACAGAGAGACAACGTGGAGAAACTACAGATTATAGCATCTTTGTGGAATACTCTCCACACTGAGACTGCCTGAGAGGTTTTTGTTTTCACATGAAAAGTCAACTAGAGTTCAATGACATCATGGGTGTACACCCCTAAAATAGAAGTGATAATAGAGTGCATCAAATTCCTTTCTTCCATGTGCCATATGAAAAACAAAGCCATAAAATCTTCTGTTTTGAATGTTTTCATTCACTAGCACTAAGGAATAATTTTCAAGAGAATTAATTTTTAATGAACATATCACTGTCATGTAAATTTTCAGCAATGGTAGTAAATGACACACAATGTATTGGAAAAAGTTAGGGAAATATGAAAACATTTTGGCATGCTATAAAACCCCACTAACTTGCAAACATGAAACAGTTGCATAAAATAAGTTTAAAGCTATGAGCTTCCTATAAGTATGATACAAATTGGAAGGAATTAGTATATACTGAATATTTAATAATGGAAAGACTGACAGGAAATACACTGACTCCGAACTCAAATTTCTAGAAAATTAAACTATTTAACAGTGATCACTATACATACTAGTCGAGCAATAATAGACAGCCTACCAATATGATCACATTTGCACAGAATTGCAAACTGTTACTGAATTTTAAAAAGTATAACACTGACTTCTTATTTCCTTTGATATTCCTATGTAGATGTTGCACTAAACAAAATGTTCGCTCAGCCTCTACAGGTCTCTGACAACAGTACATAGTCTGCTTATTTGAGTTTCTTACTATTTCAGGAGGAAGGAAGAGGGAGGATATAGAAAATGTTTTAAACAATTAGAGTAATTTGCTTCTACATTGTGATATCTAGTTTTGACATGGCTGCAAGTCAGAATGTAATCTATGCCTTTATATTTGTTTTCCATTGTGTTCTGCTCATTTAAAAAGATCAGCAAAACACATTCTAAATTTAGTAAAGGAAAGGTGGCATAGTAGGACAGCCCCCATTTATGTATTAGCTACCCCATGCCTTACTATGAAATGGATGTTTAAAAAAATGTATTTTAAAAAAAATGCTTAAGAAGGCTCAGAAACTATGTATGAAGTTCCCTTTGCTCTGGCAACTCTCTGGCTTTGAATAATGGAGAGTGATGAACAAAGATGTCCTTAACCTAACAAATAGGATAGCTGTGAAGCAGGAATTGGCTGCTGCAGAGCAGCTTTGACAGTCCCTACAATTTCGAAGCACAAAACTGGCCTGAATCAGTTTCTCACAGATTCCCAGAGCTAACATCAAAGTGTGAAACACTTGGTATGCTTTTACAGAAATTAACAGCAAGACAGACAGTATCAACTGTCTACTCCTACATATATATATAAACAATAATAGAGGAATGAAAGGGAATGATGGAAGTGAGGCCAATTGGAGGGAAGAAACAGGAATTCCTAGAGAAAGAAACAGAATAAATTTGCATATAACTCCTGGGGTTCCCCTGAGGCAAGGTACGCAGCACCAGTGGGTATGAGAGCTTAATTGCTATTTGTAGCATTGTCAGGAAGTGAAGATTGTCTTAAAGATCACATTTGATTTGAGAATAATGTGGCAGATACACACAAGGTTATTGAGAGCAAATTCTTTAGAGAAGTAGGAACCCTATATTTCAAACAAGAAAGCATCTAACACACAGGGCTTTAGATAAAATATAATA
>NW_008656241.1:33210-38820 GCF_000695815.1 Acanthisitta chloris | reverse complement strand
ATGTGCCGGGGAGAGTCGTTCGCTGCTCTGTGGTACTGAGCGAGCCTCAGGAACCGTCTCCTAGATTTGTGTTCGGTCGGTATGGGAGAGGCCAAGGCGAGGTCAAGCCCCTGAGTTTGACAGACTTGCCTGTGGGCTGGGAGACTTCCTTACTCATCGGGTTAATCGTGATAGGAGAACCAGTGGAAGACTTTGGTAGCTTTGTTAGTCTTAATAAATCGTTTGCAAAGTATTTACATGGCATGAGCATTCCACAGGACAGTGTATAGCAATTCCTGTAGTCAGGGCAGTAGCAGGGCACTAGCGATGCTGTGGATTCTCTGAGTATGTCAGACTCTGAAATTAACATTTACCCGAGATCTCTGTTATGTTATTTCCAATAAGGATGGAAGAGACTATTTATATTGCAAGATGGAAGTAGCTTCTTATTTTCTATATGTGACAGATTTTTATTCCAGATATATCATCCTTAAACATCACCTCTTTGTGCAGCTGTTGATAAATGTGGATAAACTAATAAAAGAACTGATTGTCATCACCTTTGCAGTACTTTGGATAAACATTAGACATTACACTTCTTTTACCAAGGTGAATAGTAGTTGAGGTCTGTATATACTTGCCCAACACTATTAAATAGTTAATCTGTGGAACAAGATGTCTTAACTTCATTGGTAGATGTACCTAAATAAAGTGTAGTTCTTTGTAATTGTTAGAAGAGAGTGTTTTGTGGTGTGAGCTTAATGTGTACAGAACTGAAGGAATTCTGGAACGTGGTCTAAGTAACAGTGTGCAGCCTGGAAAGTGTAACTCACCTGTCCCTTTTCAACTGAGAAACCAAGGGAAAAGAGACATCAGTGGAATAAGTATTTAAAAGAGACTTTATTTTGAAGAGGGCTGCAAAAATAGTTAGGAATGGCAGGGCTGAGGTCAGGCATTAACATCTGAGTTAACAGTAGCAACACGAAGATACTAACAGCATGTAAAATAGGTGTTTTCTAAAAAGTAAATTGGATTGTTGACAGTGTCTTAAGACTTGCTCTGCCTTTCTGATACCCTTACAAGTTTAAAATACTGGTTATACTGGAGTTTAATTTGTATTTGATTTTCATTTACATTTCATTTTTTTCTGAAGTTGCATTGATTGGTTTAAGGGCAGCATTAAATCTGTTCACATTATTTTAAGAAACAGTGAAACTTAAGTACTGTTTTAGAAATCCTATCTAGCAAAGAATGCATTACAGAAATCCGAATATAAAACTGTAGAAAAAGGTGTGATTAGATGTGATTCATTATCAAGAATAATAGAAGCTGAGACGGTTAGTCAGAGCAGAAAATGTGAAAGGAATGACTTGGTCATCTCAGGTTCTCATGAGCTTGGGAGTTATGAAGGAGGATTTTGCTCTTAATGAAGGGCATGAACCACTCCTTTCAGCTCTCTTCAGTGTTCAGTAGTAGAAGCAGGATGATTTGCCTTAAGAGAATGCAGCGATTGTTTTTATTTCACTTCATTTCCCCACGCCTGCCTTGCACAGTCTCAGGTGAGGTGAACATGTGAATCTGCATATGTAAGGCAAAACCAGAAAGAATGCTCTAAAAGGATGCAAGGATGTGCATGTGTGTAGTTCTTAGAGCCCAAGTGGTAAAGTTTCAGGTTAGTGAAGTGGTGACAGATACGTGGGAAAGGCTTGTACTAAAACCACGTCTAGTGTTGTGCATGAAGAATACTGGAAAGCACTGTGTGTGTGGTACCTAAGTACACTCATCAAAATACAATTCGTTTCAACTGCTGCCCCTTAACACTTGATATTGTGCAGGCTGCTAGCCAAATAAATGCTTAAGAGGGCATGGGTACATTAATCTTACAAGCCTTTTGCTCTTGCCTCACAGCATTCATTTTAGCCCCTGACTTACCTGTTAGAAAGGGTTTACTTCTTCCATTTTTGGTGCTTGGCTGTTAGTTTTCTTTAGAGGGTATTGGTTTTCAGGTAAATGCTTAATTTTCTTAGTTACCTGTATTCAAAAGTTTTGAACTTGATGTGATGATTATTTGGGTCCCATATGGTCTAATAAAAGTTTTGGTACTTTAATGGTACTTAGACTAATTTTGTTTATTCAACTTGCAGGGGAGTAATGCTATTCCTCTCTGCGTTGTTCTTAGGTACACTCAAATCAGTGTAATCTGGTGAGGAGGATGTGTTAGTCTGTTCTGTTCAGGGCTTTGTTGTGCATCCTGCTGGTTAGATGACAACCAGCATTCCAACACTCTGTATTTGTCCATTTGCCTTTCTGCGCTGGGAGTTTTAAAGAACTCACCCTGTCCTTCATAAAAATGTGGCTATGTGGAACTGATTTGATTTTTCCATTTATTTATGCCACAGTTTTTTTCCCTAGGTTCAAGCATGTTTGTTTCAAAATGTACCTTTTGACAAACAGATTGTTGGAAAAAAATTGCAACTTTAAATTATTGTTGAATCTGCTTGTCGTGTATAGAAGACTTCTCTTTTGAATTCAGTTCCAACATTGAGAGTTTCATGTGTAAACAATTCTATACAGTGGTATTGATGAATTCTTTGGTATCAAAGATATGGTAGGTGTTCTTATTTATAGTACAATCTAATATGGAACCAAGCTAAGCCCAGCCCATTGTAAAGCGAAGGAAAATATGGCCCTACGTGGCTGAACTCTGTACTATGAATTAGTGTTTTACTCTTTATCAAGTTCACCTTAGGTCAGTTAAATGACCTTCTGAAGCTGAGCATGGGACAACGGTCTTCCTGCACTTCACACTTGATCTCTAGGCCAGTTAGATTTTCCGGCTCTTGTTGTTGCACTAGCTAATTAGTGAATTGGTCTTCCAGTATGGAGTGGCTCTTTGCAGCCTTGCTTAATTTAGAGCTGCTGTGTTTATGCTCCTAGAATTAAAGAATTAGTGTGCAACTGGTTCAGGTATGCCAGCTTGAAATGTTTGGTGCAATGAAATATATTGTATATTTACAACTTTGTGTAAGAACATACAGGAAGGGTAGGTGTAAAACAAAGGTGACCACCAAAGTGTGCTTGTGATGCATGTGAAGTGTGAATTTGCAGTATTTTCAGTTAGGTATTCTCTGAATATGCAAATAGCATAATGGAGTTTGACACCTGTGAAACAATGTGCTTACAAGTCTGTCAATGTCTCCTGAAACATACAGATCTTCCTCTTCCTGCTTATAGTTGTAACTTTAAGTTGTTGTGGAATGTGAAATAACTTGTTACTCAAGTATATTTCTTTCTCCTTCTAGGAACTGGAGAAATGGCCACTACACAATCTGTCTTCACATTTGCTCTCTGTATTTTGATGATAACTGAATTAATACTGGCTACAGAGAGCTATTATGATATCTTAGGAGTTCCAAAAAACGCATCTGATCGCCAGATCAAGAAGGCATTTCACAAGCTGGCTATGAAATACCACCCAGACAAAAATAAGAGTCCTGGTGCTGAAGCAAAATTTAGAGAAATTGCTGAAGGTAATATATGCTAACCTTTGTCTTTGTAATTTGATACATGTCCTCTATCTGTGAGCAAATGTGGTAACTGAAGTGTACTCTGTTTTCACTTGAATAAGAATGAAAACATTGTTGAACTTCTGAAAAATAGAAAATTGGGACATAGAGCAATTTCATTCCCTTTATTTTTATCTCCTTGGTGTTTATCTTGTTGCTTAGTTGTAACTGTGGTGTAGCTAGAAGTTGCTGGCTGTCTGGCAAGTAGTTTTGCAGACTTGGCACTATGTTTCTGTGATAGGAACTCAGCAGACATTTGACTTTGTTAGCTGTAGCTCCTACCTCCTCCTCTCTCCTTCAGTCTTTGATTGCCACATCCCATTGTTATTTTCCCATTGTTTCAAATACAAACACTAATATTTATTGGTAGTTAAACTATGTTGTGTGACATGAATTTAAAATTTTGAGGTTATAGTCTGTCCTCATAATATAGCTGTGTTTATTATTATAAGTAGCTATTTTGGTTTGGAGAAGGGTAAACAAATGTTGAACTTGATCGGGCTTGAATGTTGAATGAAAGTCTTGCTTGAAATTTGTCTGGTTGAGGGAGTGGGAGAAAGCTGCAGTTCTTTGTATTTATGTGGAGGGTTTTTTTCCTTAAATGGGAATGAAATTAAACTTTGTAAACTTTTTTTTTTCTAAATGGAAATAGCATATGAAACTTTATCAGATGAGAATAAACGAAGAGAATATGATCAGTTTGGCCATCATGGAGGACAAGGCAGTAATGGAAGCCCGTTCCGTCAGTCGTTTAATTTCAACTTTGACGACCTGTTCAAAGACTTTGACCTCTTTAGTCAAAACTCACGGTCAAAAAAGCACTTTGAAAATCACTTCCGGAGTCATCGGGAAACTCACAATCGGCAAAGACGTTCTTTCCAAGAGTTCTCCTTTGGAGGTGGACTGTTTGATGACGTGTTTGAAAATATGGAGAAAATGTTTTCGTTCAGTGACTTTGAAAATGCACACCGGCACGCGGTGCGAACTGACGCCAGGTTCCACGGGTCCAGCAAGCACTGCAGGACTGTCACTCAGCGACGGGGAAACATGGTTACCACCTATACCGACTGCTCCGGACAATAATGTTTCCTTCCTCTTAAACTTTTCTTCTGTTTTTTTTTTTCTTTTCTCAACATCTTGATAACCTTTCTTGGTTTTGTGCTAACATGGAAAAACTTCTTTGAACTGTTTGTTCTAAAAAGAAACACTTAAACTACTATAAAGAAATCATAGATGAAACTAATCTTCAGAAGAGAAGCAGGATGCTTTTGGGAAGTGTATGTCTTAGTTACTGCTTAGAATGGGAAAGAAAGAAAGGATCCCATGTGACAGAAAAAATTATATTTCAGTTTAGTACACACTTTCCCTAAATTTGTACACAAGAGACATATTTTTCATTTCAGAAATTTAATATAATTTTTTCATATATGCCAATTCAGGACTGTTTGAGTTACTGGTGCATGGATTGCAGCAGAGGAGATACTTTAATTTTGAAGTGCTGCTTTTTTTTTTTTTTTTGAATCGTGTCTTTCCAAGTTTGCACTTGCAGTTTTTACCTGATACAGATTTACTGTGCAAATTAGATCTTTTACAGAAAATAGCAGCAGAAATATGACTTGGCTGGCTCTTTACTGCTCTCTAACATTGCAAAAGTATTAATAAATCCCCTGCTTTTTGAAGTGGGAAAATAACAGGAGGGAATATGTTAAGATTGTGAGTGATGTAGGAATTAGTTTTATTTCTGAATAGCCTTTCATTGGCCTGGAAAGATCTTAGAGTTTGAATAACCTTTGACTTACTTAAGGGATATTCATGTATGTAAGTTTGTGTGCACACAAGATCTATTTCTTTTTCTTTCCAAAATACAGATATCTCCCTAACAAGGTTTGGAAGAGTATACCCAAAACGCTCTTGTTTTCTGCTTGTTATATTACCACATGTGCAATGTAGTTTCCATAACTCAGTTTATTGAACTTAAATACTCCTGTGTGCTCTTGTGAACTTAAATAAGATAAGCTTGCCTACAGATTCCTGATGTTCCTGAAAGAGTCTGAGTAAAAGATAG
>NW_008656241.1:0-33136 GCF_000695815.1 Acanthisitta chloris | reverse complement strand
CTTAGCACAATCACAGAGTAAAACTTAAAGTTATAGTCCTTGTATTAATCTAATGCCTTCTGGGGCTGCAAACTGATAATAAGAACAGTAATAATAGGCATTGATTTCAGCACCATGGAAACCCACAACCAGTTTAAGCTACATAAAACTGAAAAAAACCCCCAAAACCTCACAAAAAAAACCCCCAACACTGCAAAACCTCCAAATACTTTAGCTGTTGTCAATCCGAAAGTTCTGGTTTAACTAGTAATACAGGTTTCAAATGTTAAATTGACTCCCTTAATAAGATAGCTGTTACCCACATTTTGCTGTCCCTTTATAATTGTGAGATGTGAATTTACCTTTCAGGTTGATTACATGAGCAAAATGAGCATTTTGAACAGCAGTGTTCTAAATAGGCTTTGAGTTCTTAAAATCTTTTTCAAAAGAGACTTAACCCTTTGCTTCTAGGACGAATACTGAAAGCTGCCTATTTGCTAAGTAACTTTAACCTTCCCCTCAAGGGTACGTATTATTGCTTGGTCAGTTTTTATTCACTAAATATTTGGAATGGATTGTTGTGTTCTATTAAGTGCTTTTCCTTTTCTGTGTTCTTTATTTATTAATAGACTAATACCTCATATATGGTCTTTATAAAAAGCCAGTAATTTGTGCAACATTATCGGAATGTGCAATATTCTTATAGTAGGAAAAGTGCTGGAGTGAGTGTGTTTGTTATTTTCACCCTTTTTCTGTGTAAGTAGAGGTTTTTGTTTCTTCTGTATAATTAATATATGATTCAACAGAAAGTTGTACTTCATGTAGATTTCTGCGTTTATTTTGACATACTCCATCAGTCCTGTACATGAATCAAACTATCTGCCTGATTCATATCATATGGGCATCCAAGTGAGCAAATTGTTAACTTAAAGTTCTGAATTACCTTCTCTCACAAATACCAAGTATTAAATGTAAGACAGTGAATGTTCTGTGGGGATGATGACTGCTGGAGCTTAAAAGTGAGAGGCAACTCTAGGAAGCAGGATGCAAAGGTAAAATGTTAATGACTTTCTTAATTAAAAAGAGTAAATTGTAAACAACAGAATGAGCAGTTCACTTGGGTCCCTTCCCTAATCCTGAATCAGAGGAGTGGAAGCTAAAATGAACACTGCAAATGGTAGGAAACACAGCCACCCCCAAAACTGAAGTATTTTAAGTGCCTGTGTGAGTTCACCACCTTTCAGACTAAGCTTTTAGTTGAAAATGAGGCATCCCTGACTGCTTTTGTACTTCTTTTCCTGAACTCTTTAAAGTCAAAGTATGAAAATGTTAATAAAACCAATAGGTTTTTCTAGCTGATACACCTTAAAGACTTGTGCCTAGTCTATTTTAACCTGCTTTGATGTTATTTCTCTTTATTGCTTGTCATGGGAAAACCAACAAATTCTATTGTTCCTATGGCTTCTCCAAGTCACTGTCCTGCTTGTTTTGGTTGTTAATCCAAGATAAAATCCAAAGGAGCTCTTGTCATGAGTATTGCAGAAACCAGTATATGGCTGTCCGTGTGGTTTTCTATGATGGGTGTGCTTTGAATAGACTTCAGCTGAGGAAATTCGGGCAGGCTTTCCTCAGCCAAGAGTCTTCAGTTCCATGGCTCTCAGAACACAAGCTTGCAAAACACGTTGTGCTTCTCACTTATTTGGAGCTCTTGCACATTCTTTTCCTATTTATAGTGTTAGCTTCATGGCAGGCTCTCCAGCGGAAGTCCTGGTATAACCTTCTGACACCCCTGACTTCAGAGGTTCTTAAGTGCCATCTTTGATCTCTCTTTGGATCTTGTGAAAAGACCCAGCAAAACCAGTTTTTGTTATGTGATGGTAAAAAATAAAATTCTGAACAGTCTTTTGAAAGGCTTTTATGGATGTGTAATTCCAAATTATTTACTTGTTAAGATTTTACCAAAAATGCTTTTTTCATTTATTTTTTCTTTTCCCCATTATACTTTTGAAACACAGTATGTAGTGGAGATGAAAGTACTGTAAGTTTATTAGGGTGCCATTACATTAAATACGTGAAAGTTAATTGTGTGATGTGTCTTTTTTTTTGTTTGTTTGTTTCTTGGTTCAAGATGTAGTCTGTGTGGCACTTGTATTTTATGGAATATTTTGACCACTACAATTTCCCTGAATGAGATGACAGTGTTGGCAGGGAGAAGGGAAGGGGGTTGAAAGAAGTTTACTCAATTTTTCTTGGTTTGAGTTTTGTTTTGGAAATGCTAGCAATGGATTGAAGTTTAGGCCTTATGCCTGTAAATGAGGCAGACAAAAATGCCTGTGCTAGAGGATTTTTATCTGTGGCGTGTAAGAGCTGAAAGCCTCACCTAGAGCTGTTAGGTCACTGCCTGTGCTCTGACCGTCCCACTGAGATGTGTGAGGGCAGTATGACTAGTGTTTATTGGTCCTGGAGTGCCACTGGGAAGTGCAGGTTCTGAAACCAAGGTTAGGATGCTGTTGTGTATATTCAAAAGTTGACTACAAGACTGTGCTTGGAAGTTGTTGTTTTCTGGGTCTGATTTTTAGAAGGTGGAGGGTATAAACGTTTTGGGATTTGTTACAGCTCATCTTGTCATTTCTCATTAAAGCAATCTTCCCTGGAACCTAAGCAAATATGTCATCTTAACAATGCAAAACCAGATTTTGAGGGCTAAATGTGTTGGAAACCATGTAAGGTCAATGTTACATTTTCATGGTGAGGAGTGTGGGGTGGTTTTTTTTAAATTATTTGTAGATTGAAAACACATCAGAAGTGTTTTGGACTTGAAAAAAAAAGCCTTGTGTAGAGTTCTTGGCTGTGCTGTGTATGGAGCGTCTTTCAGAGTAAATTGCTGTTCAGAGGATTGCTTGGCTCTGGCAGCTGACATGGTTAAGCCTGACTGGTATGCCCTGGAGTAGTGATTCACACAGCTGTGCTGCTGTCTGCAGTCCAGTGGGCACCTGTTTTTTATGGACTCAGCAGAGACTGGCTCTGTAGAGGCCCCTTGGCAGGTATGATATCCATTGACTGTCAGTCACTCAGTGTAAGACTGAATCAATTCTAGATTAAGGCTGTGCTTCATTTTTGGTTCCAGTTTGGTTTGTTTTTTTTTAAAAAAGAGCCACCAAAACTAATAATTAAAAAACCCCCACCAACACCCAACAAAACTGCTTTGAAGTGAAGTACTCCAAAGCTTAGGTGCAGTAGAAACCAACATTTTATTTGGGGCATGTAACCTTGTAAGATAGATGGTGGACCATCTTTTCCAAGCAGTTGTTCTGGGACAGTCCACCAAGGAATGAACATGCATCTGATATCAGTATGTATATGTTCACTTTCTTTGTGTGTGTGTGTGTGTGTGTAGGGGTTGTGCTGGAGGTTGTGTTAGCTTGTGTTGCTGGTCTGTTGAGAGTCTGAGTTGTGTGTTTCTCTAGGCTGGCAAAGACAGATGCACCTCTCAAAGGTATCCATCAGGAGAAAGAGAGAGGTGCTTGACCCATCTTTGTTCAGCCTGACACCTGTTCTCCAGCCACAAGCAACTAGGAAGGGGTGCTGACCTACTGATCAGTGGTGCCAGTGTGCCAGTGCAGTGGATATGCTTTAATATGTAAATTTGAGAAATTGAAAATTGTTATAAAATAATATAAGTCTTCAGCCTGTCACATAACTAACCCATGCTTGGGTGGATAGTTCTACCTCTTGGTAGCTCTAACTTGGAAACAGGTGGGGAGGCAGGGCAGAGGGAAAGCTTGGGCTGTTGCTGGGATCAGTGTACAGATGTTATCACTTGTGTACAAATAAATTAATTACCTGTGCAGATGGAGCATATATACACCTTGCTGCTTCTAGGAGCTGAATGCAGAGCTTGTGGCTTGCGGGTAGAAGCGTTATTATCATCAAGAATACACATTATCTCCTCCTCTTACACCCTCCACCCCCCTATTTTTTTTCTCCTTTTGATGAGTGAGGGTCTCCTCTGCTCCAGTCCTTCTACTTTTCCCATTTGGCAATGGCAATGGTAGTTAGGTTTCTACTCACTTTGCAAATTCCTTGCAATTGCTTTTATTCTGTGCATATGAAACCTATTTTGCCACCCAATGACATTTTTTTAAAGGGCACAAACCAGTTTAGTACAACCTAATTTCCTCCTGTCTGTCTTTTGCCATATCCTGTTGAGTTAGCCACATACACAGCAAGGGGCTTTGTACTGGTTTTCTGCTTTTATTCTGTTTGTGGGAGGACAAATGATACCCAGTCTTGCATAAAGTGAGTCAGGTGTTGACAGATGATATCTCACATAAAATCTGCAGATATAAATCTAGCCTACAGATGTTTTTTGGAATAAAAAGTCCCTGGCAGAGTGAATTTGTCTGATCAACACTTTGCATGATAACCTTGAAGCTTAAAAACAAAACCAAACCTGAACCCTGTCTACCCTGCCCCCTGCCACTAAACTCCCTACCTTGGTGAGTGTGTAGACTAACTTGCACAGTAACCATTTTACAAAATTTCTTCTGTGTTGAGGGAAACAGAATTTTTCACATTTGATAAATAAAAAAGGATCTATAAGAGATACTGGAAGGAAGTGGCTTGAAGACTTAGACCTCCACAGGTAGACTTATGCTTACGTAAAAATAAAGATTTATTTAAACTTATGAGGACCTAAAAAAAGAATCAATATAGGGCACTTTCTGAAGTTATTCCTTTGACAACTGAGTGTTATTAACTGTTCTCCGTGTGGTTTTACATCTGCCCAGATTCAAAGTATTTGCATCAGCTTTCATGTCCTGCACTGGCTATGAGAATGCAAATAGTTACTGCTGCTTAGATGCACATTAACTTATTACATGCTCATAATTCAGTGATGCTTTTGAGCTCTTACCTCAGTTACCCATGGCTACATAAATAATCTGAGATAGGGCCACAAGGAGAGGCCAGATTTCTTGACTCCTAATGTTGTACCCTTATCATGAGGCTATTCTGACTCTACTCAGTCAGGTTCTGCCTCCTGAAGAAGTGTCAAATTAACAGACTGCATCGGGTAATGTTTTTGACAGTGTTACAAAACATGTCCTGTGTATGTGATGCTTCTATTGAAATATTTTTCTTCTGTTGTGATGTTGATAGTTATGTATATTTTTCATGTGTTTGTCTTTAGTGGAGAAGATGTAAGTAGTTATTTTAGCATCTGTGGATTTACCAGAAATTTAATCAGTCTGTGTATTAAAATGAATGTGGTTAGGAAAAACTAAAAATTTGAAAAGACTGTATGTTTGGGAAAGGGTGGATTGTGCCAAAAAGAATGAGTAAACGTGGAGAATGGGCAATTTGTCACAGAGCATCACAGCTGCCCAATAAGTACTCTCAGTGTTCCAAGGAGAGTGCATTTGGAAGAGGGACTATGACTACGTTATTGCATTTATGTGCTGCAGGAGTCATGTGGATACACATTATTTATGCCTGTATGTACCATTTCCAGTAGGTGGCTGACTGTCACTTCACACTGACTTAAGTGCTATCAAATAACAGCTGTCACACCTCATGAGAACCACAGTCTATTCTAACAATATCATAAATCTGTTTATTTGCTGTCCGTGAAGCCTAAGAACCACAGAACTGCTACATGGCACAGCAGTACTCCCCTATGAAATAAGCAATGAGCCATCCTTTAGAGCATTTTTTTAAGCCATACAATTATTTTAAGGCAAATAAAATCACAAATTAGGTTCAGAAAATATATTAGTCATCTAACACATTCGAGAAATAGTCTTATTTCCTCTGTACATGCCTAAAGGTTTGATTTCAAGCAAACATGTACAGTGAAGGTGATTCTGCACAGAAAAATTGTGGGTTTTATTTGTTTTGGGTTTTTTGTTTGTTTGTTTTTATAAATCCATTGACAAGTTGGTCTTTCTGTAGAGATTGTATTTCCTTTTGCTGGAACTGTTGTAAAGAACTGCTGTAAGAGGAGAAAAACATAACCTCTGAAATTTTGTTGCATTAAAAATGGGAAACAACAGCTGTAAGGGTGATCTCTTAACACTTCTATCTTGTTTAAGTAAATCAGCAATATTGGTTAATATTGTGAAGCTTGGATAATTAAACAATAAAGTGGCAAATGGAGGTGAAAGTAGATGAATGTAAGTTGATATTTATGGGGTAAAATGAAAAATAATGGGCCTAGATTTGATGGTTACCATTAACAAGACCTCATGGTTGTAGGTCCAGGGAAACAGCAGCTCTGTCTCTAGAAACAATGAGCAAAGACAAACAGATTTTAGGAAGGAGCAAACAATGAAGAGAACAAAGTTACACCATCATATACATCTGTGGTTTACCTACCACTTTTGGTCAGTTCTGATCCCCTGATCTTCAAGACACAATGTTAAAATTGGAAGGGCATTGGAAAATGGCAGCATGGATAATTAGGTGGAAGGGCTTCTGTACGAGGTTTGACTGAACAGATTAGCATTCTCCAGCCTTGAGAAGTGACTGTGGAGTGTATGCAGAAGTCTACAGAAAATTCAGTGGTAATGTGATTAAGGGTAGGGATTGACTGTCTTTTGGGCTACAAAGTCTAGTCAGTTTCGGAAAATAAAGAAAACAGTTCTTGTGAGAGGTAGTAGATGTACAGAACTTGCAAAAAAATCATGTGGTGATAAGACTATGAGACAGGTCCAAGGTGGAATTGAGCAATCTCGGAAGTTGGGGTTTTATAAAGAGATAAATCTCCTCAAGCTCAGAATTCCCTGAGCAGAAAATATATGGAGGTGAGTGGAACAGAAGGGAAAAACACCAAATGTACTTACCCTGTGCTAACCTTCCAAGGGATTCACTACTGAAACAGTGGGAGACAGAGTACTAGACTTGAAGGACCTTTGTTTTAGCTAGTGCTGCCATTCTGGTATTTGAAGATTCTTAAAATTCCATACTGTATTTGTTAATAATTCTGTTGGGCTTTTTGTGCTCACCTTCCAGCTTGTTAGTATGTCTTTTTCCAGCAAGTGTAGTTTTGCAGGTGCATTCATGCTCATCTTAATGTGTTATTCTCTGGGCAGATACAGCTCTGTCTGTCTTCTGTCACTCCTAATTCTCTTTCAGTACTACGATTTTTCAGGACAAATTCTGACTGAATACTTAGTGTTATTCATTAATGTTATTAATGTTAGAAGAAAGAACTTTACTCTTGTTCTCTTTTTCACCAATATTGGTAATTTCTTATGACCTAGACTACCGTGCCTGGTCTTCTGAGACCTAGATTATAGAATCAATGGATAGCTGCAAGTTACACAATCTGCATTCTACAGAATTAAAGAGAAAATTAAGGAGTTAGATCAGGTTAAAAGAAAGGCAGATATATTTAAAGGAATAGTAGAAGAAATTTAGTCTTATTTGGATTCCTCGTTTTTTGTATCATTTGCTATGAAAATGTATACTCAGGAGTTTAGAAAATAGAGAAAAGAGATGTTATATATTGTGTGCCAATTTGACACTCTGTCCTGGCTTGTGAAATTAAACTGTCATTAAGAAGGTTTGGTCAGTGGATTATTACTTGCATAAAATGACTTCAGCTAATTGCAGAGGCCAGCAGCGAAGATCAGCTGCAGCTTCCTCAGTTAGTTAGCATATTAGCAAGTTATTTTAATGTGTATCTCTTAGAATTACATGAATATTGCTTTCTCCCTGAAAAGTCATATAGGATAAAAAAAGCTTCTCAGAAAAGACACTCAGGGTTCAGAGCCCTTTTTGTAAATGTCTCTCTCTTCTACTTGGTTGGTTCTGTGAAACTCAGGAATTATTCAGGGCCATCTGAGATTGTCCCCTTTTTTCACTTGCCCTTATACAAACTCATACACACATGTGCACACAAACACAAAGTGCCTTGTGCTGCTTCATGGTGGCTGAGAGGCCTTCGAGTTCCTGTGCACCTCTGAGCTCTGAGTCTCCACCTCTGTGGTGCAGAACAGTAAGCACAGCTATAGCCATGGATAGCTGTGAGATGTGGGAAGCACTCTCAGGTCAAAGGGTGTCCTGTTGCCCTTGACACCTGGAATTAATGTTTATTTTGAGAGAACTGCAGAGCAATAATGAACTGACTTCCCAGAGACACAGATATGTCCTAACTTGGGAATGCTGGAACAGGGCTGGAGAAATCCTGGCTCTCAGCACAGTAATGCCCTGGCAGGAAAGATTTCTGACAACAGATTATTTTCCCCCTCAAGTTTGTTATTTATCACGAGCTGCAATTGTAGGAAGTTAATCCTCCAGGCATAGGAGGGAAGTCAATGTTTGCAAACCCTGCAGTTAATGATATACTGGAAAGGCTCAGAATATTTTAATTTAGCACAGAACAGCATGGTGAACACAGTACAGGCTGGAAGACAGCAAACTTTATTTTAGATATGCAGCCAGCTCCAAGGGGAGGATTCTTTGGAAGTTCATCCAGGGTTGCTGTTGTTTGCTCTTTACTTTCTATTTAGAAGTCTCAACCTCAAAGTTGTCAGCTGGACTAGGGGAGGAGAAAAATCAACAATGGCTTCTAGAGAGGTTCCCTAGCAGGGGTTAGGAAGCTTTCTGAATTCCCAGAGTGACTGTCAGCAGTCTGTGCATGCCTGGGAACATGTAAAGGCTTTCACTCTACTTAAGGTTAACTCTGCTTAACCTTGAGTTGGGAGTTATTTGCAGGGATGAACAAGAGAGATATCTGAGAAACAAAACCAGGCAAGGATCCAGTGATTCGTGGTCACTGTCAGTTCTTCTGGTTACTCAGAACAAGGCATATGCTTTAAGCAAAGCCCTGCACTCTAAGTAACTGTGGAGTCTGGAAACTATTCAATCAGAGTGAAGAAATGGGTGACGGCTGCCTTGTCTTGTCTTAGTTTAACAGACAGAGGAAACTTTCAATGAAAATGATTTATTTTTTCTTTCCTTGGACAAAGGGTACATGAATAATTCCACAGACTGTAGGATTTAATACAGTTAGTGACTTATATGAGAGTTTGGGCAGTTCAAAGACTTTTCCCAATGGCATTGTAAATTGGCCAGCTACTTCTGTGTAAGGTATGGTGGAGAACTCTCGGGTCATTGCAGGCTGATGGGACCAGAGGATTTGTGAGTCACAGGGCACAAGGCTGAGAACTGATAAATCAGCTGAATATCACAGGCAGCCTCTGTCTCATTGACAGGAGTGTGTAGCTTTATGAATAATCCAATCATCTGGAAATGCAGGTAAGTGATTACAAGTATCTTTGCAGCAAGGCTTTAGGAGAATGCATCTGTTAAAGAAGATGAAAAATTGAGGTGTGTGTGGCAGTAAATGTGATGAGGAGGGGTTAGAGCCTGAACTCACATCCTCACTGAATGTACACTGTTCAGGAAGCAGTCTGTATTCTAGCTGTACTTGTTGGTAACTCTCATATTAATTAATAGTTAAACAACCTCCTTGGCACCATACTTTTCTCCTCAGATGGCAAGGATAACAGTTTTGTCCCTCTATGATTGTTTTAAATTGGAGAAATATGCATACTTTATTTTAGGCCATACAGTTCATGTGAGGTTCACCTAAATAGCAGTAGGAGCAGGAGCCCTTGTCCAGGGACAGGTTAGCTCCAGTAGACCTGTTGATGGACTTCCAGAACTGCTTCTGAGCAAAGAAAGCAACTCTCAGGTGTTTTCATCTGGACATTTAAGGTATGCAGATGGCCTTCACTGTCTTCTTCAAAGGACCAGCAGAACCATCCAAGTCCAGCCTGAATGTTTTCCTTGACAATGAAGCTTAAGGGTGACAGGTGTTGTATGTGGGTATACTTCTGGCCAGGAAGAGATATAGGAAAGTCCCAGGGACTTGGAGAAAATTTTTCAAAAGGTCATGTCTTTTCAAAGAAATGCATTATCTATTTTAATCTATGTGAAATAGAAAGCAAGATTGGTTAATTTGTGATTTTATAATAAGCGAATGCTTTTCCCGAGGGAGATTTCCTTCTGTAAAAATTAATAGCTTCCCTTAGCACTTCAACAATGAAAGGAGAATTATTCTCATTACTTCCAGATTTTTACTGTGACATAATGAGAGATTAAGTTTAGATTCTCAGCATATTTTCATACATAACTTGGTGTGCTAATAGTAGCACAGTACTTTAGAAGGACCATTTAAATGAATCAAATGGTTTGCTAATGCTGTTCTCTAGGAACTGATTCAAACCAAGGAGATGTTCCCAACACTCCTGAACTTTCTGGCAAGACTAATTTCAAAACTTTCTGGAATCAGGGGTGTGACCTGGAGGTCAATGGGAATAGCAACAGAGCATTCAGCAGCAAACTCTTCAAATGTCTCAGGCACAGCTTTATTGTCAACTATTTTTATCAACTTCAGAGCTATCATACCTTCAAAAGAGAATGGGCTGTACATAGATTTAAAATGCTGGAAGGTAACATTGAAAAAATTGATTTTTTCCCAGTCCCATACTGCAGCTTCACACACATGCACAACATACACTGCATCTGCACAGGCTTCAGCAGCATCCTCACAATACAAAGGCTCCCAGTATGAACGGTGCCAGCACTGCCTTGAGGGTAGTCCAAGGAGATTCGTTAGAAATGGAGTTGCACAGTTTTTCTGCTCCAGGTTTCTGGAGATCAGCCAGGCCTTGGCATACTTGAAAGCAATTAGGGAAAACAAAACACAACAAAACAAAGAGCAGGTCAATGTAACATTCCTGAGAACCTGGCACAGGCCATTATTGTCTAAATTAACCTTTCACACCATTTTCTGGTAAATTTGTTGTTGCCCTACTGAGACAGCATCATGTTTTTCTCTTCTCTCTGAGGAGGATCTGAGACTGAGTGTTTGCTGAGACCAGGCCAAAAACAAAGAGAAGGGAAAACAAGAATGTATTCCTGGAGGCCAAGGTAAGTGTCAAGCTGGGGCGTCCTGTCTCTGAAAGACTTAAAGCACAAGCTGCTACAGTAGGAATGAACCTGGCATTCCTTTGGGTGCTGCTAGCCAACTCTGCTTGTGTTTTGTTCTTTTCCTGTCTGTGGCAGCTAAAATCAGCATGGCATAAGAAAGGCAATGAACCAAGAGCTTAACTAATTACTGTGTCTCTGCTGGCAAAGCCACGTTAGTTCATCTAACCCTGCACTCTCTTTAGTGGCTTTCTGCTGCTGCCACGTCTGAAAAATGTGACCTGCCAGAAGCACTTTCCTGTTACATTAGCAAAGAGAAAGTTATGGATGTAGCTGTATTAAACTGGAGGAGAAATGGGAGAGGGAGGTGGGTGAGTTGCTTTCTTGTCCCCAGACACAGTTACCTTGGCAGAAGAATATCAGTTTTTGAAGAGAAAGAATATGAAGAGGGATAAGAATTAAAACCCACAGCATTTGCTGATGAGATTTTTATGATAAAAAATACCACATTTTTTACAGATGTAACATGCATTTTTAGGTCTCATATAGAGTGTTCAATGCAGGTATCCAATTGCTAGTGCAATTTAAAGTAAAGACATCATGTATTTCATGCTTTGCAAAGAGTCTGAAAATTTGAAGCTCCAGGAAAGCAGCATTTTTAGAGTTTCACCACTGGATGGGGACAGCACTCTAACTCTTGTGAGTAATTACTAACAGAACTGCAATGAAATCCCTTGTGATAAAGAGATTGAATAGATTAGTAGACTGCAGCAACAAACAGTGGAACACCAGCTAGATTTATGGCAGGAAATGTATTGAAATAACATCCTTTAGAATTTTGCTTGACCTATTTTTATGGTGAGAAAAGAGGAGATTTAGTTGAAAAAAAATGAATTCCACTTCTCTCTCCACACAAAGCAGCAATGACACAGACTAGCAAGAAACATGGGAAGATAAAGTGAAGCTTTCTAGGATTCTCTTTATCTTTTCCCAGGTCACAATATATTTTTCCTGATGGGAGGATCCTTCAGATTTGTGGGTCTGGCCTTGAAGGCTTGATGCTAATGGTAGCAGCTGAAGTTGCTCCAGCAATGGTTACAGTGGATGCCATGTGTGCGGTGGAGATGCTTCCCTTACTTGAGGGCAGCAGGGAGGAGGTCACTGGGTGGGAAGAATCAGCAAAAGGAATTCCTACCAGCCTGCAGGTTGGTAGAAATATCTTTAGAGATCAGTGCAGTTCTGGGGCAAGAGTAGAGATGAATACAGCCTGCCCTATCAAGGTTCATTTCTCACATCAAGTATGTTAAGACATTTTTACGCATTTTCTTACTTTTTTTTTTTTTTTTTTGTGTGTGTGTGTGTGTGTGTGTGTGTGTGTGTGTGTGTGTGTGTGTGTGTGTGTGTGTGTGTGTGTGTGTGTGTGTGTGTGTGTGTGTGTGTGTGCATGAGAGAGAGGGAAGAAGGGAAGCCCTGTGGTGGGTTTTAGCCCAGTCTCTTATTTAATCACACTGTGCTTCTCTGATGCCAGCAATAACTTTTGAATTAGTTGGATGAATTAAAGATGAATTAAATGAATTCAAAGATAATTACATTCTTAAAAATTTTGTGAAATTAGCAAGACAGATAGACTGAAGGCTCTTGAAGTGCCCTGACTAAAGGCTGAAGCGTGAGCTCACATAGGAGAGAACCCATTTGTAGAGAGCTCTTATAAGTGCCCCTTCCCTGGGAGAAGCTTTAATCAGAGCTTGCAATCAACCACAAGATTAAAAAAACCCTCCAACATAGACAACCAGACTTCACCAGTTCAATAAGCACTAAAACTTTTCCTTAAAAGCCACAAAAAGCAGAGCTGACCTATTCCATTATCATCTCTCCTCTGCCTCCAGGTCACAGAGTCTGTACAGAGTTTAAAAGCTGAGAATTTTCACAAATAAAAGCAACAGTAAAGAAAATAACGTCCACTGGGACTGATTTTTCTGTGTCTGCTTGTTATATTCAGCAGCTGTATTTCCAGACAGCTCTGACATTGCATAGTGGTTAGTGGGGTGAAGCTCTTCAGAGAAAGGGCATAGGGAAGGGAGGTTGAACATAAGAGTGTGTGACAGCTGCTAATGTTTGGCTGTCACTTTTGTTCCCCAAATACAATATATGTTGGATCAATTATATGCTGATTTACATGAAAATGTATTAATTTTTTTTCCTGAAACCAAGGTTTAAAGTGTAATTCCTACGCCCACAGCAAAGATTAGATTCGTAAAGGTATATAGGTGTCCTATTCCTGGGTAAAATTCTTTGCCAACTTCACGATCCAGGATGCCCAGGGAGACGTCTGGTGCTGAGACAAGAAAGCTGGTTAGTGTAATGGGAGAAGTCCTAAGCCACTTCAGAGGAAAGACACAGTGTTTAGGCCTAAGGAGGAGCTGACCTTCTGCAGGTAGGATTTGTTTGCAGTGACAGACAGATGTTTGCAAGCGTGTGCCTTGTTATTTACTTATTTGACTGCTCAGCTATTGGATATGTACCCACCTCATCTGTTATTCATTGGGCATGCTGCTGTTTGGAGAAAGAGGTGAATACAGGAAGTCTTGAAAAGTACCTTTCCCTCATTATGTTATTGGAGCACTCTGATTTGCAGAAGGCTTTGATTATAGGAAACTAGACTCAGTTTTCCTGCCCACAATACTTTTGGCTAAAAATACCTTGATGTGAGAGCTGGTCGGGGGGGGATATGCCAGTCAATGTGAAATTATAAACTGTGACTTTGGTCAGTGATAACAAACTATTTCAGAGAGAAGCCCTCTGAGGAAAGAAATATGTCAAAAGCCTAACTGCTCTAGACGGTTGATGTGGGAGCAGGAAGATACTGGATGGAATTAAGAGGATAGATTTAGGCATGAGAAACGGAAAGAAAGGCAAGCCAGGATCATCAGGAATATGTGCTTATAGTGGTGTTGAGCATAGATGTGCTGTAGGCACATTAGAAATGTAGACAAATTTTATACATGATTGGTAGAGGTAATGCAAAAGCCAGGGCTCTGAGCAGTGATCAGTACAGGCTCATGATGGCAAGACATGACCTGCAAAATAGCACAGGAGCTTGTGAATGATTAACCATGACTTTTAGAATGGATTTGAATGTTCAACATGTACTATTTTCCTAATCCCTTTTTCCTGCTCCCATATTGCCTTTGTAGTTGTTTATGGGTATGTGTGACTTTGAATGTTCAACATGTACTATTTTCCTATTCCCTTTTTCCTGCTCCCATATTCCCTTTGTAGTTATTTATGGGTATGTGTGACTGCACTAATCTAACAGTACCCTTTTCCACTCTGCTCCATGCAGCAACTTGTAGCTCCATAGGCATCATGTAGGGTGCCACAGTGTGGTAAAACACGTTGGGTTTGCTATTCAGACTTCCAGGTGACCATGGGAAAAATGTCCTGACATTTCTCTGTGTACTCCGTCACTCCCCAAGTACCAAAGGCAGAGCTGAATGTTCTCTCAGTTCTCTGTTGTTGGATGTTCTTTCTTGCCAGGCAAGCACCCAAAACCTTCACTCTGACAACTGTCTTTGCAACTGCATAGAGCCAAATAATACTCTGAGCTGACTAATCCATGTACCAGAATACTTATATACAGGTATGACTTCTTTGCTGGTCTATCCCTGTACTGTACCACTGGTACAAGTGCCACAGATAGGCTTATGGAAGTTTTCCTCCTCATAAGGAAATTCAGAGGCCATGTCTGTCAAACCACAGTAATTTGCCATTCACCGCTTTTTCTCCTGGTGTAGAAGTGCTATATCCTGAAATATCCTGAGTTTGCAGACAGTGCTGTGGTATGTGACTGCCAGAGTAGTCATATCAAATACCTTTTCTGTTTGTATCCTCTGTGGGACCTAACTGTGTAAGCTCAGTTCACTCTCAGTAGTGGAAAGGGAGAGAGGAACACCCAGTAATATCTAATAACTTATTGCTTAAAGCATTCTCAAAAGGGAGAGAGGGAAACCCAGTAATAACTTGTTGTTTAAAGCATTCCCAAATAGTAGGGTAGGTCCTACTGATGGCATCTAGGTTTTTGTCCAACTTAAATGCCCTCTGGCTTTGCCTTACACTGGATCTTTGTTAATTAAGCAATGTTTTTACTTCAGCAGTTTTCTGCATGATGAATGATGAGAACATAAGCCTTGCTGTGCCTAGTGGCCTATGTGACATGGTCACAGCACAACAAGATTCTTGAGAACCTGCATGACACTGCAACAGTGAATGTGAAAGCCCAAAGAGCAAGGGACCTCTGTGAATATCCCTGAGAATCCAGTTTTACTACACAAGGGGTAAATATCTTGTTTTGTTTCAATTTTAATCAGCAATATGGTTTTGATGCACTTGTCAAATTTACTCCCCTGACTGGGCAATCACAAAGCTTAAGTAACAAATTTTGGGTTGACTATGAAGCTCTGAAGTGAAATAGTCATTGTCCCTTGAACTGATCCTAGATACTGGAGAGTCTCAAAGTAGCAAAACATTTTTCTTAAACACACTTTTTCTCTAACTTGGAAGATTTGCAAGAATATATGATTCAATTTTATTGGAGTTTTCTGTGAAAAGTTCATCATATCAAAGCTGATATCAAATTATGGGCACAGTTACATTCTGGAAATTTTTTTGTAAGGAAGTAAGTGACAGTGTTGAAAGTATATTGCCCAAAGCAGCAGGTGGGATTTTATTTTATTTTCCCCCTAGGGTGGTCACTGGCCTCCCTTTAAAATAAAGGATCTAAAATTAAAGTGAAACTAAATCTTGAACTGTACCTAGAGAGCAGCATATATAAAAAGAACCATAAAGATTATTGTAAAGAGTTTCAGTCTGGCTCACAGCAAATTCCCATGTTTTTCATGAACCTATTAAATGTTAGATATACCACTACTCAAACATAAAATGTTAATCACAAGGGGATTTCCTCTGCTTTTTCTAAAGCTATGCAAAGCACAAATGTAGGCGTGCTGTCTTCTGTGATGCAGAATTTGTGCTGATGCTGATGCCCTGTTTGCTTGCTTTATGCTGTTCCATTTCTCTGGTTGTCATTGCCTCCTGCTGTTGTGTGGGCAATGCAAAGAAAACAGCAGCCTGTGTGTGGGTCTGGTGCATGGGAACAGACCCATCCACAAAGCCGTTCCAAAGCATATGGCCCCTTGATTATACTGATCTACTAAGAAGAGTTTCTGTTCAGTGAAGTTGGATGTTTAGTAATATACTAAGGGAAGAGGTAAAAGGAGTAGGGTGTGCTCAGCACATGCAGGCAACTCTGGAACTGCCAGAAGAGTGATCAGACTGGGCATGACCTTGATTACCTTAAAGACCCTCTTTGTGTAGGCTTTCTGCTAATAAGAGGTAATGACAGCTGCCCCCAGAATAAATGGTGAAGAGTTCTTCAGGGATGCAACAACTATTGAACACTGTTTTCTGATTAGTGCTCTTAAATAAACCAGAGAGATTTGTAGCAGTATTATGGCTTCTACTTGTCACTCAAAATCATGGCAATATCATTGCAAAGGAGTTCCTGCTGTTAGCAACTCATATTTCTTGTACAGGAAAAGGAATTAAACAACAAAGCAGTCATTCTGCCTTTGCCCAGGCATGCTGGTATTCAAAGAGTCCTAGGGTGATAAGATGATCTTACAGAGACATAAAGATCTCCTTTCCTGACAGAGCCCACCCAATGTGAATCCCACTCAGAAATGAGTCACTGGTTAAAAACTACTTTTAAGCAATCCTCAACTGCCATCCACAAAGTCAAGCACTCCATTCTGCTAATGCTCCAATTAGCCAAAACCAGGTAGATAATCACAGGGAGCTACATACAGAGAATACAAATACATGGAAAACTTCCTGATTTGCTCTCCAGAAAACAGAACAAAATAGTGCCATAGGGAATGATGAAGCTTCTTATCTCACCGTGCTCTCTTTTGCACTCTATTTTCCATATGTTATCTTGTGAAATTAATTCCTAAATAGTGACAATAACACAGCCTTTAATTCAGTGATTTTTCTTTACAGAGGAGGAATTAATATTCCAAATTGCAAGAGCTAATGCTAATTTTGGAGACCATAAGTACCTCATTGAGGATTGCAACATAAGTGGTACCAATAAATTCCCATGGTCTCTCTGGTTCCAATTTGAAAGGCAGATAAACAAAATTTGCAAAACATTAGTCTTCCTATTGGCAGTACTGAGTTCCCATTCCACAATACATATACATATTAAAAAATAGTATGTCTTTATAAATGTTAGTGTCTGAACAGCATGCACATATGTATGCCTGTGTATATATACGCATTCTGTCATGTATATATAGCAGTTTCCTCTTAGTATTCTTTAATGGGCCACAGAAACACAGAATGTAATAATTAGGTGTGGAAGAAACAATTAGAGAGCATTCATTCCCTTTGCAATTGGGGATTATAATCCTCAATGCAGACCATGTGTGCTGTTGCATTAGGTACATACCAGATACCTTAGAACATACCGGAGTGGTTTCCTATGTGGATACTGACAAGATTATTTGGTTTTATCTTGTGCAGAATGTAGGAATGCAGAGTGAAAGAGCAGCCTGTAGATGAAATCACAGTTCAGCGCAGTTTACTTCTTTTCTTTATACTAATTATGTATAATTTTTTTTCCTTGTCTTACCTGCTTTCCTCTATTCATACCTTTCTATTACATTCTAAGGATAGACCAAGGTCTCCCTTTTAAACCTCTGTAGAGGGCCTACTAGCAGAGAGCTGGCATTAGAGCTTTTATGTTAAGGTAAACCTATATCTTTTCAACACTTTAAGAGTGAGGCAAGGTGATGTGATGAGCACCAGAGAAGCACTGGCTTTAGAGTAAGTCTGACTCAAGGAGCAGCTGAGGTTGCTCAATTGCACATCTTGTTCTGAAAAGGTGAACTGAGACCTCAAGGGAGGAATTGCCACCCCTACCTGTAAACCACATGGGAGTTTCCATCACCACAGTTCCCTGGTGTGTATGGTATTTGCCATACAAAATTTTCAGTCTGCCAAAAAGGGCTGGTTGTGTCAAGATGAATGGGCACTCTTGCTTTCCTAAGGAAAAGGGAGAGCTGTGGTGGACTGTGTTATGTGACAGCTACTGTGCCTTGTGCCTCCCAGGGAGTGAGTTCCCAGGTGCACAACTCAACGTGAGCCTCTGCTAAAAACAGAAGAAAAAGCTCAACTTGTCTGAGGCCCCTCAGTTTGCAGGGACTTGAGAGAAGCTGATGAAAACATAGACACAAATAGCATCAAGAGGCAAATAAATGCTATTTTGTCTCTGATTGTATTACTAGTGGAACTAAAGCCCACTTTTTTCCTCCTGATTCTGTGGTACTGCATACAACTGTCAATTTCCACTCTGACAGTCCAATGATTTTTTTGCAAAATGCGTTCGTTGCTTCTCAAGTCGTTTGTATCCATTTGTCATGTATGGATAGCATTTCCCATTAATTTCTTCTCCAAAAATTGTTTGAGAAGCCATAGCAAGTATTGAGTATAATCTAGGAACAAGGTTTTGACTAATTTAATATTTACATATGGAAAATTTTGGAGGTTTCAAGATGTCCATATAAAGGCTACATTATATGTTGTATTATAAATTAAACCACAGGCAAGCTAGTGTATGTGATAGTATGCATACCATGAATAGAGGCTGCTTTTGACAACTATCTAAAAACAACTGTCAGGAACAAAAATGTTTGAAATTATACAGACTCAGTCTTGTGTGAACCAACTCCTACACTCCAAACACCAAGAGGAAAATTACACAGATCAAAATCTGAAGAATGGGGGGGACATAATCTCACTGATAACATTGCATCTATGAAATATGGTCTGTCATTAGAAGGGATTGGTCCTGTGGGCATGCTGCTGTTAGAAAATATACAATTGTCCTTACTCTGAAGTTATGGGAATTTTAATTTTTGTGTTAAGTGTATTGTCTGCCTTAGAATTGTTAGTCTGTGCTGTATACATTGGTAGACAAATGGTACACATTGAACATTGTCTGCTGTAAGACAACTGGTCCCATCTGTATTTTATCTGTATGTTTTGATGTGTTTTGTCTTTTATCCATCTGAAACCGTTAAGTGAGGTTCCCAGGTACATTTGCTTAAAACTGTCTTAAATGGAATTTCCTCTGTTTCACTTTGTGTCCATTGCCTCTCCTCCTGTAGTGGGCACCACTGTGGAGGATCTGTGCTCCATCTTCTTTGCTACCCCCATCAGGTATTTATACATACAGTATACATTCATACAGCTCCCTGAGCTTTCTCCAGGCTCAACAGTCTCAGCTCTGCCAGCCTCTCACGTTTGTCAGCTGCTGTAAGCCCTTTATCATCTCCTTGGCCCTTTGCTGGACTCACTCCAGCATGTCCATGCCTCTCTTGCACTGGGGAGCCCAGAGTTGGATCCAACACTCCAGATGTGTTTCAGCCATTCTGAACAAAGAGGAAAGACCACTTCCTTCGGTCTGCTGGCAATGCTTCTCCTAATGCAGCCTCAGATGCTCTTGGCCCTCTTTGCTGCAAGGGTACAGTGCTGGCTGATGTTCAACTTTGTGCCTGCCAGGACTTGCAGGTCCTTTTCAGTAAAGCTGTGTTCCAGCTGGTCAGTCCCCAGCCTGTAATGGTGCCTGGGGTTGTTTCTCCCAGGTACAGTATTTTGCACTTCCCTTTGTTGAACTGCATGATAATACTGTTTGCCCACTTGAAAAGGAAGTGTTCAAACTTCGCCCTCCTTTCAAGTTGTAAAGTTAATGATCAAGGAAAATAAGCCTCAAACATATGAAAATTTGTTGTTCCTGCCAAAGGAAGATTAAAAAGTAAACAAGAAAATGCAACCCATCTCTTTAGATGTAATAGGATTTACCACGTGCTTTCATTCCTAGTTTTAGACTTTGTTGAAGTTAATCCCATTATACTTAATAACTGTACAGATTAGAGAGCCTTCTGAAAGGGACTGATCAGTATTAAATAGCACAATTTGAATTCTTTATGTGTCTATGCTGAATCTGAAAATGGAATAAGCATTCTTTATAAAGATTTTTCTGTGATCAGCACTGATCTCAGTGTCTCTTGTTAAAAAAATACTTTCTTTTTTTTCACTGGAAGAGATGTGGGAAAAGAGGTTACTGTCTACATTATTTCAAGACCTGGGAAAGAAGGCTGAATAAATAAACCCTGTAAAGAACCAACTAAGAAGATTATTCTGCTGTATGAAAATCTGGGTTATTATAATTTACACAATGTCTTAAGACAAAGAATTAGAAGAGCAGGATAAAGTTGTTGGGTTGAATCACAGGAGACCTCATGAGATATGGCTGGAATCAGCTTAAAGGACATGCAAGAAAAAGTAGCTTGAATTTGAATTTTTGTGCAATAAGTATTGGCAATGCAGCCTATGTAATACATCACTACTGACCTCCACTTCTCTTACTAGCACCATTACAACTCCAGTGCCTTCAACAGAACTTTAGATACCATTTCAGAAATATCAAACCCTTCAGCTCTTTGTTTAGCTTATTCAATATGACACAACTCTTTTTTTTTTTTTTACATGTCCTGAGTTTGCAAATCTTTTTTTCTTTTTTTGGTGTACTGATCCAACCTCACTGAAGAGGGCTGATAGCAGAATCTGTCCCTAGGTATTTTGTACATTTAGTTGCTGTGTTTCATTTGTAACTACTACTTACAGAATATTCCTTTGTATGAAGCTGATTTATGTCAGTAAAAATCTTATGGATAAAATCTAAAGGGAAAATATGCAGAGAGGATGCTTTTATCAGGAACCATTGCTTGTCAAAAATTAAACAAAAGGAAGTGAATTGGAATTGCATCAGTGTCTTGTCCTGCAACATCATCTTTTATTCAGTCACTAGTGGACCCTAAAGAGATTGCAGTCTAAAGAACTCTTTATGTCTTAAAGTGCTTAAGTCTGACTGCTTGGAAACTGGGTATAAAGAGGAAAATAATGACCTAGGAAGAGGATGTGAACTGGCGTGAAAGCCAGTAAGAAATATATCAAACTGAGCATCAATCCCACCCCTCCCCCATTCTTTCAACATCATGGCTTTCTGTTCAGGAAACTGAATTTAACACTCAGGGTGACTGCTGTATTAAGGCTGACATGCAGCCACTTATTTTGCATAAACAAAATTCTCTGTTTTTTTCTATATGAGTCTGTGTTCTTTGCTTTATAGCAAGTACTGAAAAGCCAATTGAACTGAAATATATTAAAAATATATTATAACTGCCACCTTCAATTTGTGAATTTACCATGTAGTTTTCTCATTCAGGGACATTTAGAGAGCTAAAACAGAACGATGACTGCATAGTGTACAACTTGATATCCAGGCAAGGGCAAGGCAAAAACGGCTTTAATGACACACATATTCAAAACTCTGTCTCTAGGAAGAACAGGCATAGAAATCTCAGCACATAATTAAAATTATTACCTAATTGGCATAGCAGGGTCTTTAGGGAATGACCCACATGATTGCAACATTGATATGGCATGGTATATCTGGCTCAAGAAGTTTGGGTTGATAAAAGGAGGAAAATATATTGCTTTATAATTAAGAATATATGGACAAAGAAGAGACAGATACATAAATAAATATCAGTGAAAGTTTCTGCTAAGAACATAAGGCAGAGAGATGAGACAACAGTTATTACAAGGGTCAACTGTGAGGATGATTTTAAATAGGTAAAGCAGCTGGTCCTGTTTTTTCTAAAACTAAAGTTTCTCTGAAAACTAAGAGCTGCACATCTCTTGGTGAAGGACCCTACTGGATATGTAAGTTGCTTCTACTCTGCAAGACAGGAAAGATTTCCAGACTGGATGAGAGTGAAAATTTATTTTGAATTGGTACAGCTTTGAGGTGGTACAGCAGATACTCTAGCTTGGAAAACCTGGAGTATCTTTCTTCCTTCTGTTCAGACATAGGAGCTTCTCATACTGTGCATATTCATGCATCAGGTGATGAGTATCATCAGAGAGGCTATCCTGGCTGCAAGGAACAGGAAAGATTTCCAGACTGGATGAGAGTGAAAATTTATTTTGAATTGGTACAGCTTTGAGGTGGTACAGCAGATACTCTAGCTTGGAAAACCTGGAGTATCTTTCTTCCTTCTGTTCAGACATAGGAGCTTCTCATACTGTGCATATTCATGCATCAGGTGATGAGTATCATCAGAGAGGCTATCCTGGCTGCAAGGAGGTTAACAGCAGCCTCCTGGCTGTTCACGAGGAAATGTAATGAGATCAAATGCTCTAGGAACTACCAGTCAGCTGGGCTGTAGTTTTAACCAAACTGTATGAAAAGCTCTTGCAGTCTGCTGAAAGCAATTTCTTGATACTGCACTGAACTTGAAAGAAAGTAATTAAAACTAGTTACTCTTGATTATGAGTAATAAGGAAAATGTAAATGGAAAATTAAAGATGGAAGGCATGATTTTTTGGAAAGAAAGGAGAAGGGATAAAAGAATAAAAACAATAGACAGACCTTAATCCAGGTCACAACTTTCTGCAGAAGGAAGGTCAAGGAAAAAGATTTCAAGAGAGTTAACTGCTTCAAAAAAGAAAGAAAGCTGTGCAAAGGAGGAATAAGGAAACAGCTTCACTAAATCATGAATACTTGCCAGGCCTGAAAAAAATGTTGAACTGAGAGTCTGGTATTGAGGACGAGAAGACTTTGTGTGTAAAGCACCAGGAGCATAAGAACTGAGACACAAGTAGTAGGGGTGTAAACTACAGCAAGAATAAGTTTTATAAGTACACTAATAGTAAGGAGAAGATCAGGAAATAATTACAAAAACCCAAACAGCTAATTGCAAATCAAACTAAAAAGGTGGAAAGAATTTGGTATGCAGCCTTGTGGCCATCACATTGAGTGTGCATTGATCAGGTGGTCAATACCATTGAGATCAGTGACAGGAAGCCCAGAATAGCAGAGTGGTGAAAGAATGTGTTTAAATATTTGAATAGGTTAGTGTCTTCACACTGAATGGACTCAAAACTTCTTCAAGAGTTCTTCAAGAACAAAAAGAAACAATGTCAGTGCCATTAACTATTTTTCTGTAAACATATTCAGAAAGGATGACATTCTAGAAAGGGCAAATGTATTACCTGTCCTTAGACACAGTAAAAAGAAAGAGGAAATTGCAGACCAGTCAGCTCAACTTTAATGTCTATAATGGCTTCAGAAGAAATAATCAAAAAGCTTGGAGAATAGCTAAATGACAAATAACAACCAGAATAGATTTTGAAAAAAATAATGTCATATCAACTAAATTTCTTTCTATGATAGAGAAAAAAACCCAACTGCCTTTAGTAAGCTGTTTTGTTCTCTGTCATATTCTGTTCTCGACAACCCTAGGCAAAACAATCTTGATGGAATTACTGTAATATTAAAAAAATGTCTGTACAAAAGTCTTATCCTTTTTGTTTTTCTTTACAGATATTTTTCTTGTATATTAAAGTGAGCAAATAGTTCCAGAAAGAAATATGCTCCTGTGTTCTGGTGACTAGGATAAAGGAGATATAACGAGACTGAGACAAATTGAGATAAAATGCAGGAGTGGTTCCCATGTCCTACTAATCATGAGAGAATGATTTAGTTACTCTGATTCCTTGGATCTTTTGATTCTTGTTGTTTAGATATGCTTTGCCACCTTTAGCTGCCATTGCACATAGTAGGCTTCTGTGATGAGCTTCTGTGATAAACACTCTTTAAACATCTTTGATTGAATCTGTGCATCAGAACACTTGAACATCTGCTGCAGATGATGAAATAAAATTAGCTCAAATTCCATTTCATTTCCTGCTTTGCAGGCTGTTGTGTCCAACTCAACAGCTTTGCCACAACCAAGGCTTAGCAAAATTCAGAGCAGCTGATGTATTTCAGACATCCATCATCTGTCACACTACTCATATATTCTGCACCATTATTCAGTTTCAAAGACCTTCAATTGCATGGGGGGGTTGGGTTTTTTTGGTGCAAAATTAAAAATATGGGTAAAGAACTGGTTTACACATTCTTCTGAAAACAAGTATTTTGTTTGGTGATGTGTCTAGTCAGTGGCATTAGAGATGCAGGAGGGTTAAAAGTCCTAAGTGGCCAGCTCACAGAAGAGAAAATTAAAACTCTGCTTGAGGTCTCTTGCTATCATGTCAAGGATGAAATGAAGTGCCTATTAAGCTGAAGAGAGCATCAGAAGACTTGAGGATAGCAGGTTCTGGGGCTGCTGGGTAAGCACATCCTCCCTGCACAACAGAAGGAGAGAGAGTAGTGCTATGTTGGCTGTTCAGGTCTTCACCTCTCTACACGCTGGCACCCTGGGAAGGCGAGTGAGGACCAGCCAGCTGCAGGTCACAGTCAGCTGGTCACCAAGCACACACTTGTTTCTGTCAGCCCTGACTACAGAGTTGTGGCTGATGTTATGTTAGCTAACTTATCCCCTCTAGCCTTGTTCTACAGGCCATTAGGCACTCTGCAGCTTTTCATATTGACTGAGATTCATGCATCTGCAGTTTGTAACATACTTTTTTTTTTTTTTTTTGCAGGTCAGCTGTGTAGTTGTTTATACCATTTCACTGACTTGTGCAGTTATCTCAACATTACCCCAGCATACAACTTGCACAGCAGTCACACCCTTGCTTATTTTTTTTTAAAGACTGTATTTAATAAATAAAGATATAATATCCAATATTTCCTTAAAATAGTCAGGATATAAAATTTTCCACTAGTGCAACAGGGAAGAAAAAATAGGCACTGCATTTCTTGACAGATTGCTTTAAGATAACAACCTAATCTTAAGTCAGTATAAGGTGAAATAATTACCAGTATCCAGCCTGGAAGGAATGAAATCCCTGTGGAGCTCATTTCCATCTGAACATTTTGGTTTCAGAAAATATTTTTGATAGCAAATGCCCCTCCTTTCTCTTTTATTGAAGCAACAGCCTGTGAATCCTGTTTTGACCCTGCAATACATTTAAAATGATAAAAGCTTCCAGGTCCTCACTATGTTGCTTTCTAGGTGGAATGGTAGAGGCCAGCTTCTTTCCTCTGGGCACGCTTCAAGTCTGAAAGAAAATCAGAAAACTTCAAAATCAAACACAATTCGAGAACACGTTTGGAGTTCAATCAGTTTACATAGCAGGCAGACCACCTTGGAAAACACAGGTAAAAGGAGAAAGGTGATATTTATATCTTTGAAAGACAAAGTTATCAGGCTGTTGTTTGCATGACTGAAGTGAGGGATTGTATTATGCATGGTACAACTGCTAGCTCTGCTGAGCCTGTGTTTTTTGTATCCACTAGAGTTTGGATTTTTAGCTACTGTGCTCATTTTTGGCAGGTATTTTGTGGGTTTTGCCTAAGCTACAGAGCTGGGCATTAGAGAGAGAATTATTATTCTGTGAAAAATGTTCATCTATTGACAACTGCCTAATCCTTTATAGATTGTCTGGATGAGTCCATTCTGCTGTGAAGTGTTTGCTTAGTTTCACTGGCATAATTACTCTGAGAGCATCTGATGTGCAGGCTGAAAACTATAACATGCCTGGACGTGCAAGAACAAGTCTGGCAGAGTATTTAGGATGGTACTTCGGGTGTGTAAATCAGATCAAGATGCAGGGATATGTCAGTTGTGAGTTCATAATCCGTCTCTGCCAGTGATGGGCATGACTTATGGGTGGTAGTTGCCTCCCTGTGTGAAATGAGCATGGACTTTTCACGACGTTTAATTGAAGCCATTGGGCTGAGTTTTGTGTGAAATGAGCATGGACTTTTCACGAGGTTTAATGAAGCCTTTGGGCTGAGTTTGCACACTGAGAGCTGCAGGGTTGAAGTTTGGCCCTTGTGGTTTAACAGTTTCTGGTGTTGCACTGGGATGCCTGGGGGCAGGCAGGGACTCTTTGTGCCTGCCAAGCTACCTTTGCAGACAGGATGAGTGGGACTGTCTTCTGAGCATGGATCTGATTCTTCTCCAGGAAACACGGCGTCAATCAGTCATAAATAGGCACAGGCTGTAGCCCCTGATTGCCATGCTGTTTTGATCTGTCTCTGTTTTCCCAAAGGACAGCCAAGGATAGCCATAAGAGGTCAGGTGGTGCTGGCCAATATATGACAACCGCAGTGAGAGAGCAGGGCATGCCTGTAGGTCCAAGACATATTTATACTTAATATTAATAAACAATGATCCATCAGCAGATGGAACAACAACTAATAGCTGCTCTGCTGGTTGGGTTGCTTACTTCAGGCTGACACATTTGTGACCATGCTTTCATTTATGGCGTATTTTGGCTAGAATTAGATATTAGTTGTCACAAAGATGTAAAGAATTAGAAATAAAGTTTGTGGGGATTAATTAAGTTTAAATTTATCATAGACCTAAGCTCCTGAAGAGGTCTTTGGCACCTGTTAAGTCACTTGATCTCTGAGGGCTGTGGGTGCCCTCAGAGTGCTCTGGTTACATGCACATATCAGGGCCCATGGGATGCCTTGGCCATGCCAAGAATTCTGAGGCCCCTGGACTGCTTCGAAACATTAAGTTGTGCCTGGTTTGCCTGTATCACTTTTGCTCTCATCCACTGTCCTAAATTAGTGGCAATTATTTACCAGCTCCACTTTTGCTGGGGAACTGCTGTTGGAGGATAAGTAGAGGAGAGCAAGAGGTTTAAAGCTGTGGCACTGTGAAATGTGAACTGCCACATTTCCCCACTGCTCGTGCAGCACCACTCTCCCTCTGCAAGGAAAAGTAATACATGCTGGGAAACATCTGGCCCATCAGCTTGGCATTTTAGTGTCTGAATGGAGCATACCAGCCCCCATGGATCTGGCACTGGTTGACTTGGGTGTTGATCTTTAATTTTGTGTTGGTAGATGAGTTTGAATTGGTTATATCCTGAGAATGTAGCATATCAGACACCACAGACTTCATTCTGGCACTTTTTCCTAATCATTACTATCTAGGATTTTCCTTCTTTCATTCATAGAGACCATGATCAAAGAAAAGGCCCTCAAAGGACACCTCACTGGCTCTTTCTCAGACATGTGCATGCAAAACTCAGGGCACAGCTAATCTATCATACCTGGACTCTCTCTGTGGACTGAAATGTGTACAGGCAGAAGTGATGTGCCCACAAAGTGAATTGTCAAATCACTTCTGTGGGAGAAATTATCTTGAAAATCCCAGAAGAAAAGCTACTCTTTTTCTCTAGTGTGGCATCTCTAGTGACTGGGAGCCTGAGCTGTCCCAGAACTGTTGGAGCTGGACTCACAAATTGTGGCTTGGAGAGGTGGCCTCTTGAAGGTGGATCTCTTGAAGGAGTAAAAGGACAAACAAGGGACCTGGGCATGTAGAAAAGTCATGACAGAAAATCTTCCACTCACACATTGAGGTCTGTTCTTTGTATTTCTAGTTTTACCAGATGTGTGTGGACTCTAGGGAATTGTGGACTCTAGGGAAGTTTAAGCAGAAATGGGACTTGGCATACGATGTGAGGATTAGACTGTCGAGCATGTTTGCATTGAAACTTCAGGACAAAGTGGGATCCTTCACTGTCTCTAAGCACAGCAGGTTATGTATGATTTTACATATACCCTCCACATTGTCTCAGCTGGGCTCTGATTCATGGAGACAGACTGGAAATGAGCTGGTGAAGCTAGGAATGCTCTATAGGGGTGGACTAGGGAAGTTATGAATTCAACTATTGAAGGGCTGATCTGATCCAACCCCAGGAAAAGCAATTAGCAAGCAGATCAAAAAGCCTTTTCAGAGTGAAGCTATTGGTCTGTGGGCAGCTACCTCACTAGCTCAAGATGCCTATGAGCTACAGTTCTTTTTCCCTGGGAAAGCATGGCATGAAAAGGGTAGAAGTTGCATGGGTACACTTTGCTTGGCTTTTAATCTCCAGTAGTGTAGTGAAGGTCCCATGTAGTCCTGGAATATTGTTGAATGAATTAGTTCATCTTTACATGAATTCTTACACTGTGGATGAAATTAGTTTTACTTAGAATTGATTGGGCTTTGTTACTTCAGTAGTGTTCTAGAACTCTGTTAGAAACAATCAAAGATCTTGAAATAAAAAGTTACTCCAGATATTAGAAAACTCAAACAAAATCAGTAAAACAAATTTGTAGGACTAACATCCCGGTTTCTTTGCAGAAAACAGTTGGCCCAATAAGCACATATTAAACATTTAAGGAAAAAAATCCAATTTTTCTTTTTTCCTGTATTTTATTTTAATGTTTTAAATAATCACCTATTGTTATTTTTATGATCGCCTTTAAAGTTTCTGACAACATTCATATGCAGCACTGAGTTTTCTTGAGCATTTTGCCTAATTAGTTTGCAGAGGACTGACAGTTGATATGACTTCCATTAATCAGTTCTGATACTCTACATTAAATTTGATTTTACCTTGTGTATTAATTCAATGCTGAGGGCCTGTCAGGAGGTGGTTGAGAATCCCTCTGGGATTGTACATTTACTTGAAACTGAAGTGTAGGAAGACAATAAATCATGTGAAGTTCTGGTACTTCTCCCTGTTTGTCATTAGAGTTTTGGAGCAATTAAAGCCTGACAGTTCAGCCACACTGATTCACTTGTTTTGTGCAAAACTGAGATGCAAGATTTGGTTTTTAACAAACAGAATCTTTGTTTTCCTGGATTTTCTGCTGCACTGGTAAACAGCTCATTCCCCTGCTTCATCACATGTATTCTATGTTGTGACAGGTCTTTTTAAGTATATGAATTTTCATTATTTTTTATTTTGAAGAATAATCAGGAGAATTTATAAATTATAGAAAGATAATAACAGTCATAATAATAGCACCATCAGTGAGAATTTGTACATTATCTTATTTTTATTTTATAAAGTCAGAATGATTATATTAAAATATCTTTGTGGTAAAAAACATAGAACCTAAGGGAACAGAACACCCACTTTCAGTGTGACTTAGATGTCTAGCTTCTTTGGAAAATTTCCCACTTTATTAAATGCAAGAACTCATAAAACAGAAATATGTCATAACTGGCTTCTGTTTCAGAGAGCCGATGACAGTTTTCCTTTCTTATCTCCTACTAAGATGTGTTCTCTAGTTGACCTCAAGTATTTAAGGTTTCTTGGATTGAAAGAAGTACAAACATATAGGTTCTGGACCTATATCCTGAGAGCTTTCTCCCTGCCCCTTCCCTCTTGCCTTTTGTTTCTCTTTGTTTAGCTAAACTACTAGTAACAATAAAGAGATCTTATTCATGGGATGAAGAGTTAGGCTCAGATAAGGTACACCACCTTTACTGTATATATATATACACACACAAAACTAATTTTTATATATTAAAGCAGTTATAAAAATATTTATGGTATGAATGTATGCAGTCATAAAGATGTAATAACATATTTTTAAAATAAAAAGAAGATAAAGAGATACATGTGTTAATTGCGTTAAACTCGGATGAGAACATCTTTGTGTAGACTTAATTCTGCTTTCCTGCAGCTAAGTATGTCCCCACCTGTCCTTAGATAGACTTTACATTCTAGCCAGCCTACAATATACATGACTGTTTTGGCAGCTGCACTTGGCTTTTTGCAGCTCCAAGGACTGTAACATTCTTCCTTGTGTTTCAGCTGAAAAAGTCTCACATAGCTTAATGCCACACAGGATTTCCAGTATTAACTGGAAAAGACACAAGGACTGCTTAATGTCCAAGACAATCTGTCATTTGTTGTCCCATTTGAAAGAAAAGAGCTTTGTCAAATATTAAAGAAGCATGTTTACATAGAAGCACTTTTGGCACATACATATATTTCAAGATAATAAGGTGATCATCCAAAAAGTACCTTACCTGATGTTCCAGGAGTAAGTTTTGTGTATGAGCTGAAAAGGAGCTCAATACAGCCTGTTAATAATCTAACATTTTGACTAAAACATCTTTTTTTTTGTTATTCAGAGGACAAGATTGTTGTATTAATGTCTTTCATGTTAACTTAATTGCAACCAAAATGAAGTACTCATAGCTGAAACACCAAAAAAAGAATCTTTAAAAACTATCCACCAAGTTTAACATTTGATATGCACAGAATCACAGAATGAGTAAAGGTTGGAAGGGACCACAGTGGGTCATCTGGTCCAACCTCTCTGCTCAAGTTGGGTCATCCTAGAGCACATGGCACAGGATTGCATCCAGATGGTTCTTGAACATATCCAGTGAGAGAGAATCCACAATCTCTCTGGGCAGTCTGTTCTAGTTCTCAGTCACTCACACATAAAAGAAATTCTTCCTCATATTCAGGTGGAACTTTCTGTGCATCAGTTTCTACCTGTTGCCACTTGTGTTATTGTTTGGCACCACCAAGAAGAGCTTTAAGAGCTCACTGAAAAGTCAGCTGAAGTGCAAATTGAACAAATAGGGAAATTAGTTGCATTCAGTAGTTAAGGATTTGTCAGTTGCAGAAGGCTTTCATCATCTATAAATGTTTTATATGCATCTGAACTGCTAACAATTTATGAGCAAAAAGAAATTGTTTATACTTGAATAATATATAAAAATGTGCTTATACAATAATGTATAAACACAATGTAATGGAACAGCACCTCTTTTGTATATATAAAATCAGAAAATGAAGAGTGTCCTTGTAAAGTACAACAGATGATTAGCAGCTAAGTTTACTAATTCAATCAGATATTGGGTAAGGATACGTTTGTGTAGGCTCTGCCACTTTCTCAGAAGTAACTTGTCCATCACTATGTCAGTGATGTATTTGCTCTGGGTTCATAGTGTATTTGAGTAAGTTCATAGCCACAGAGAACTTTCTGGAAATTCTGCTGTTGATAGGATTTTAAGTGTTAACCTGAGTTAGGCGGAGTCTTTCACAAAATTAGAACTACAGCTTGGAATGTGAAAATAAGAACTAATTTTTTGATTTGCGTATTTTTGTATGCACAAAGTTTTTGACAGGAAACAGAATATTTTTAAAAAATGTCATATATTTTGTCATTGTTTAGATTTTTGTATGCACAAAGTTTTTGACAGAAAACAGAATATTTTTTAAAAAATGTCATATATTTTGCCATTGTTTAAAAAAAATGATAGAAGAATCCTTCTGCAACTACTTCCTTTGCTGATTAATGAAATTGCATAGCCTAGAAGATAAACTTAGTTTGTACCTACAAAGAACCTTGAAAATAAAAAAAAAAACAAAACCAAAAAAATCTCAGTATGTGAATTGAAGAAATAGATGTTAAAAACTATAATATCATTTCAGCAAACCATGAACAGTCACATGGAAAATATTTACTTGGGTCACAGCCTTGCACTGATTCATCCACAGACCTGACATTAGAGCTCTCTTGATCAGTTGTGTTATGAATGCCATGCTTCAGCCCTGCTCACATGAATTTGATTGGATTAAATCATTAAATTTGATGGGAAGACTGTTTGAACTTTTTCTGTACCACAAGTAATTTGTTGGTGTTCATGATATTACTTAGATAATTAAGAGAGAATTGACAGGTGAATAAGAACATGAAAAACTGGATATCAATTGCTTCAGTTGAAATGAATTTGTTAATAATTTTGAGAAGATGAAGTTACTTAGTATTTTGGATGGGAGTGTTAAATGCCAAAAGCAGCTAATTAGGGCATTCGAATTCATGTATAAAATGGAGACCAATATAAAAATGGATACTATAGTCCAATTTCAAAGCTGGTTGTAAGGCATGATTTTCATTCACACTGGTTTGTAAAGGCAGGCAGCAATGGTTCATCTCACTAAGAAGATACACTTGGCAATAATATGCTAATAGAATAGATACTGGTTTTGATAGCTAAGTTTTGAGATTTGTGTTGAAACTAATTTCAGCTTTCATTGAAGACCTACATTCCCCAGTGACTCAAAATACAGCATTTGGTTCTCTCATCAGGTTGAGACATTTCTGAAATCAGATAGCTAAAAGTGAAAGCATCTCCCACACATACCCAGAGATATCTTGCTACAAAAGGGAATTGGAGGACCTAAATTTATGTGCTTTTTGAAAATGGGTATCTCAGTGCAAATAAATGGCAGTGATATAGTGATATATTGATAGAGTTGCAGGGTTGAGTGCAAACAAGAGTAAATTGGACTCAGTGTGGCTACTTTCCTTGACAGGGAGTGGGGCTGCAGTAGAACTTGGATTGACAGTATATCAATTTTTAAAGAAAAAACCTGAACATTAAGTTGTCATTGCTTTTTATTAGATAAATGGATGTATGTGACCGGAAAGTTTCAGCAACATTTGTTTCAGGCATTTCTGGGGCCTTCAAAACAAAATTTCAGCTCATTAATAAATAATTAGTAATAATTCCAGCTACCACAGTTCTTAGAAGCTTTTTCCTTCAAATCAATGAAATTGCTCTGTATGGCTAGGCAGCTGAAGATATATCAGCTCTTCAAACTGATAAGATAGAGCTGAGCTGTATTGCCCAAGAAAAGCTCTGCTGACTTCATTGAGGCTCTGGGCATTCTATTGTAAGGTCTTAACTGTAGAATCAGGAGCTGATGAAGTGAAACAGCATCTCCAGGGAAGATAAAAAACACCTGAGTTAAGAAAAATTGAAACCCACAGATTCCCTCCATGAAGAAATAGTTGTGGTGTTTGCTACCCTTTCAATGCCTGTTCTAATTTTTACTGTCATGGTTGGTTAGATACCTTTATTTTTTATTTTCTATTTTATGCCTTTGAATTGTAAATTCTAAATGTGACATTTTATTGAAATTGTAATAATTTATAGAACCTTTAAATGATGTAATGTGGTGACACTGAATTATGTCTGCAGATTTAGAAATGTAGATTACACATACATTTCCTAAGGGGAATATACAATACTGACTGTGTTAATGTTCATTATTCCAGTTCTACTCTGCTTCAGAAATCTGAATCCTGGAAGAGAGATCCTTTTGATCAAACCTGATTAAACCTTCCCGTCTGCTTCTTCAGCCTACAGAAGAGAATTCTGAGTGCCTGGAGAGACTGAACTTCTCTTCAAAAGCTTTTGGAGCATAATTTGATTCACTCAGAGCCACCTCCATAATCCTCTACAAAAATAAAGAAATCTCCAAAGTGTTTGAAAAGGATTGAAGCTTAACTTTGCTACTGAGTCAGCTGGGGTGGTATAGG
>NW_008656240.1:4804-7185 GCF_000695815.1 Acanthisitta chloris | reverse complement strand
ATTGCCATGGCCCAAGTGTAGGACCTTTACTAGGTTATATGAAGAAACAAAAGCAAAAACTGGAAGGAAAATCTATGTTACAAACAGTCTTGGGAGATAGAATCAAAGTAAAGTGTTTTAACTGTTACATGCTAATATTCTGCCCTGTGCTGTCTTCATCTCATATAACCTCAGAGTAAAGACACATTGTGTTACAATATTCATTTTCCTCACATCCTTGAATGTGTCTTCCACAATCATTACAATCAAAGGACAGATGTAAGTATACATTCTGAAATACCAAACAGATATGCGCTACAGCAAGGAAAGAAATGTCTGCATTAGTATATCCCTTTGTTGCGCCAAGCTGCTATTGCTCGTCCATAAGTCTGTCGTGAAATGAATTGGCAGTACCAATACAGGTAATGCATTAATGCCCTCCAGAAACAGGTTGGATTTTTTTGCACAAGAAAGCCAGCACCAAGCTCTCTATTTACAGATCCTTTACTGTGAAACTGGCAAAGCTGTGCATGAGTTATGTGTATTAATTGCCTGTACGACTACAGGTAGGGGTAAGTAAGATATTTGATTGACTGAAACAGCTACAAATGTGATCACGTTGCAGTTACTGATTTATTTTTCTTCAGTCATGATTGTTATCATCTCCCTTTCCTATTTCTTTTTCCTGCAAAGGGCAATATTTTAAAGTATAAGAATCTCATTCACCTCTTCCAATAAATGTATATTTCCAAGTAATTGATTGCTGAATGCATTTACTCAAGTTATTGATCAGAATAAGTCAGGGTTATTTTAGTTTATGTATGTAATTTAAGTCAGGTTAAAAAATGCTACATGTAAGTTTTAAAAGCTGCAAAGATTCAAACCTAACTCTTCTACATTTGGACTCCTAAAGTCAGGACAGATCAATGCAGGCTCATTGTTAAGATTATATTGAAGAATATAGGCATACGACTCTGACACAGAGTCTTTGGGGAAGAGCTTATACTTCTAGTAAACTATTAGAGAACATCATAAGCAGATCTGTGGTCTTGACTAATCTTCAGCTACAAGTTTTGTTTTCCTTTGTTTGTTAGGATAGTGCCTTCACACATGTCCTAGTGAAATGATCTAATATTTGGTAACCTTTTCAATAATTTACTAATTCATGTTAACACTATTTCTTCATCATTGTTCACATTCATATTGAAGGGTCATCTGTGCCATACAAATTTCATGTCAAATTAAGCTGCCCTTGTTTTTCCATGAAAGAATGAGTAACAACTGGTTGGTTGCCAGTTCCTTCCAGCACCTGAACCCCTGCCAGCCTGGCAATAATTTCCTGATACATGATTATCATTATTAACATATACAGGCACATTTATGGGTCCTAGAGGGAAGAGGAATTCAGGTTTCCTGGCATTACCGAACACCTTTAAGCCAGAGACAATGCTAAAGTGTTCTGGAAACAGAAGCAGAAGAAGTGGTTAGAAATATTAAACTGAACAAGGTGCTGTTTAAGCCTTTTCTAAAAGATACAGAATGCTTATATGCCTATCAGATTAATAGCATTTGCATCACTGCAATTTCAGGAATGTCATTTCTATTTGAATTTCAAGTGAACCTGAGATTCCTTCCTTACCAAAGGAAGGTGTTCCAGGAGAGATAAGCTTGGCTCTACCCCACTGGTTTGCATATCTGGTGTCTCACTGACCCTGGAGACCTGCTAAATCACATATAGATTTCAGTTTCTTCTTATATCCTAGGAGTGAGACGGATTCAGAAGATTTTTCAGATGAAACAGTAACATTATTTCTTACCTTTCACAGCTACAAGATGGACAGGGAACAGAATGAAGAGTAAATCCTTCACACTGGTGAAGAGGAAGAAAACCCCAGTGCAAATTAGTCAGTCCTGTGAGGGTATGGCCTGTAGTCTTACCTCAGATCCTTACCACCCAGCAACAGAGTCTAGCATCCATAGCTGAATATAAGACAAGGCAATAATTGTAGGTAGCAAAATTCCTTTTGACAAATGCTGTGTTGTTTGGAAAGCATGTCCTTCATTTAATTTATTAGTCTTGCAGAAAGGAAAGACCTGACTGAACCCAGATAGAAGACAATTAGGGAGAAAATGGAAATGAGAGTGTTGCTTACAGTTTATCTAATCTGAGGGTGCTGAGGATTAATTATTCCACATACTGCAGTGGGAATAAATAGAGGCTTTGAAATCAGGGAAGAGAGAGAAATGGAAAATTTACATTACTGCAGGCTAGGGACTTTCCCCTGTTTCTAATCATGGGAAAAGAAAAAATTAAAACAACCCAAAATATTTTATCTGTGGAAAGAGGAAGGAAAACAGCTGTAGAGGAAGAAGAAAGAGAGAAAAAAAAAAAAAAAGAAAGA
>NW_008656240.1:0-4601 GCF_000695815.1 Acanthisitta chloris | reverse complement strand
AAGGAAGGAAGGAAGGAAGGAAGGAAGGAAGGAAGGAAGGAAGGAAGGAAGGAAGGAAGGAAGGAAGGAAGGAAGGAAGGAAGGAAGGAAGGAAGGAAGGAAGGAAGGAAGGAAGGAAGGAAGGAAGGAAGGAAGGAAGGAAGGAGGGAATTGTGATTCTTCTATTTATGTCACCTCAAAAATATTAAAAAAGAGAGGCATGTATTTTCCAGGAACTCTTGAACATCTTCTTACAAATAAGATAGTGCTTACACTGTCTGCTGTCTTGACTTTACTCCTAGCAAGAATAAAAATAATGCATGACAGCAATGGTGCTTGTCCTCCACAAATGGATCCAGGAGCTAATACTGAGGTGCAGTTCAGAAAGGGGGAAACTTATTTCAAAGGCCATGTGAGCCATTTTCTTTCAAAACCAACTTGCTATGGAAAAAAAAACAACCAAGTTTCCTTAGCAACAAACATTTCCTTGCCAAAGACTAGTTCTTCCAGAACATATCTATTATAGATTATTTATCCCATTATCTCTATGCAAGACAGGGATAACTGAAAACATTCATTGCTGCTCAGTCCTACATTTGCATATTGTGTTTTTAGCTCCTGATTATATGAACAATAACAGCCTTAATGGAAGATAGTGCAAGCTTTTATTGCTACAGTTAAGCTAACATGTCAAGGACAAATGCCAAAAGTCTCTTTAAAGTCCTAATGAGGCTTTTACAGAACTTCTAGCAAGCCTGAATTTTTTTGTTAGTGACTCCATAAATTAATGGACTCAATTAGTATTCTGTTGTCCTTCTACCCCTCTGAATGCATTTCACATTATTATGTTATCTGAGACAGTTATATATTTCACATTAAACAGTGCTTTTTACATGGCTGACAATAACTAATAGGTGTTGATGCTCAGCCAAATTATTTTATAGACTCAGAAATTAAATATATCTAGTCACTGTCTCTGCTTTTTCCTCTATGAGGAAAGGCCCATTAGGAAAACCTAAGAATTTTTCCTCAGCAAAGCAGGCGTCTGGTTAGGAACCTTGGCAAACTGCCTGTGAAGCTGTTGAGAGACAGCAGCCTTGGTTTCATTTCTCAGTGACTGGGTTATGATGAGTATCCAACCTCCACCTGCTGAGAAGCTGTTTGCACCTCCTCACAGGAGCAGTGGTGCTCAGGCTTTATGGTCCCATCTGGCTCCCATACAACCGCCAATGCACTCTCAGGACTGGTAATTGAGTTTGTAGTTCTGAAGTTCAGAAAAAAAGGATTTTCTTAATTGCAGATTGTACTATTTACACACCATGATAAAAGCTTCAAATCACACTTGTTTAGATGTTTTCAGTGTGGTTAAAAAGTGTAGGAATTTTGCAGATAGGGGAAGAGGAATTCCATATTTGTCTCATAAAAAGACCTGAAGGTGGTTAATACAATCTCTAAGAATGTTCAGATTTTTAAATAGTGACAAAATTTGCTGAGAGACAAAATACAGGTTTGAGACACACATGCAATGAAAGGAAATTTTAGAGAGAATTACTGCTGAAAAACTATGAATAAAATTGTTTTGTATTCATGTCTAAAGAATTTGCTAGCAATGAATACTGAAATAGAAACTTTCTGGTGACAGCCACTTCTGGATAAAGAAAGAAAATCGATAGGTAGATAGCACATTCCTTCTGTGAATGCAAAGCACATTCTATTGCAGGTCTTCAGTCTCTCTTCTCCAGCAGAAAACTTGGTAAAGCACAAAATTCAGTATTTGCAATAGGAGAAAATCCTATCTTTTGAAATTGCAATTTTTGTACAGTCTGAGAGGACTATATTTTAAACAAGTGAAAAAGAGATGTAGGGTCAGGAGTAGCCATGCCTGACCATCAGCTCAGGTGAGGGACCAGTGCTTGAGCCGCGGTGCAGCTTCCCACAAGGCTGGACCTGTCCCTGCTCCTCACACCGCTGCAACACACCTCAGCCCTGCTCGTAGACACCAGCTGAGGTCTCACAACTGCCCCATGTCCAAGCTGGTGCTGAGCAGCCTCCCCTCTGGAAGAGGGTTGTGCTGAGGCTTCTTGACTCAGCTGAAATACTCCACTGGAAGTGGGCACTAAAGGAGGCCATACACAATCAAGAGTAAAGCAGTAAAGACATTTTGAAATAAAATAGCTAGGAAGCTTAGTTCTGTAGTCACCTTATCAGTAGTATTTTGTGTTGTCACAATTTTTCTCCCCCAGTTTTTAAGAACCTAAGTACTTGATATCCACCAGCTCTAAACATTAAGGACCGAGAAGGGTCCTAAATTTGGAGAACTTACATGACATCTGCTTTTGTTCAGAGCACCCTTTTTTCATGAGAAGACATAATCCTATATGATGAAAAGCAAACAGAAACAATATTTTACTGAGGGAAGGAACTTATTCTTTCACTAAACTCTCCAGTTTGATACATTTCTTCAAGAAATGTGCATGACAAAGCCAAACTTGCATTTGCATGACAAATGCAAAATGGTAACTGTTTCCCACTTCAGACAGATAAAAGAGGCAAAGAATCCAGTCCCTCCTTATACAAAGTAGGGAAGAAAAAGGAAAACCCCATCAGGAAACACCTCTGCAGTCCGGAGTGGGAGACGTTTATAGCTCATGGTCAGCACCAAAGAGAAGTTATCTGTTTCTTCATCTATTCCTCAGGGGGAAAGCCTTCTTTTCTCCTATAACCAAAAGTATCTGTGCCACCAGGAGCAGTTGCTGAATCCATCTCCACAGCTTCCAAAGGGCCAGCACTTCTGCACCCAGGTGTCTGGCAGGATTTCATGCCTTTGTATACACACTATTCACAAGGAAAGAGACACAATAACCAGATCCCTGGACATAAATATGTTATAGAAAGGTGTCTCACATTAAGATCTGTTGCAAACTTGGAATGCTGATGGCCCTGTGGCAGCCATCTGGTTTCACACTGATTGCTGTCTCTGCCTTATAGAACATGCGTGAAATACACAAGTGTTAATATCCAGCAGTGGTGACCATTAAGGGACCCTCAAGCAACTTCTAGGGGATTTAGAGACTCCCTAAGCAAATGTCTGTGTGCTGACTGCAGTATTATACCACTGAATTTATGTTTCTTCATCTCAGTTTGTGGTGGGTTAGGAGTAGCTCGTGTCCTCAAACCACTGACTGAACGTAATCAGGTAGGAAAACCTCACTCTGTCAACATTTAATATGTACCTTTTTTTACAAGCTATTAGTGGTTATGCAAGTACTTGCACTTCGGATCTTCACAAACACTTCAAACCACCCTCATGCTGGGTAAAGTTGTTCATGCACCCCGTGCAGAGCCTGCTCTGTATCTGACAGTTGGGAGACAGGGCTCAACCAGGAGCTTCTGTGCCCTCCAAGATCTGCCAAAAAAACCCTTCAGGTCAATGTTTTAACCAGATTTCCTTTTCTTTGTTGTTTCTTCGAAAAGAAAAGATTTTCACGTTGCCCTGAGGCCACAAGTGTGTTGGCTGCTTGACTGAAAGCAATCATCAAGCACACAGGAAGAAATGCAGACTACTCTGTGATCATATAGGGCAAGTCTTGCTTCTGTGTAGTGAAGAGAGCAGCATCTGTGATCTGTACCAGTCGCATCTCCATAACAAAGCAAAAGACAAACAAAAAAAACCCAAACCAACCAAACCCACAAACAAAAGGACAGTGTCTTAAAAATATTCCAGTCAGAGTCAGAAGGCAGAAAAACCCAATCATTGAGTGAGAAAGTTAGTCTTATTCTCTCTTTTAAGCTCTTCAGTATGATGTTCCAAAGTAGCTGCTAACAGAGGCGTCTAACTCATGACAACTGAAGAAGAACAAAATATAATAGGGAATAGAGATATGCCACAAAGGATCACAGTCTGGGTCTTAAATTCACATTCTTGTGATTTTACTAGATTCCACTGTGGCTAGTCAGCTGCTACTATTTCTATTCTATTAATACGAGTTAATGAAATTTTATCTAGGAAATCTTCCCTGGTTTGAAACACAGAAATATGAGTGGAAGCGTCTGGTCTATTGCGCTGATGATGTCTGTTACAACTGGCACCAAGGTTAGAAGCTGTTAATCATTTCAAGATCTGAAAAGCATAAACCTTTCCTTTAAATACACATTTGTATCTCCTTCAAGATAAGGAGAACCCTTTAATTAAGACAGTCTGGACTTCCTTCAATACAGGAATACTCAAGCAGTTCTTTAGTGTTGGCGGTTCACAAAGAAATACTATACACATTCAGGACAAGATCCACAGAGAGTGCATTGTTGAGATGGCTGTAAACTTTTCCATAGAGGGGAATAACAGACTAGAAAAAGTAAGACAGAAATGAAAGGGTTTTTTTTCCAATCCCTTGAATTTTGCTATGTATGCATCTGTAATCAGCTACAGACAAGGTTTGTCACAAACAGTGCGCAACAGATTTACACAACAGAGACTATGGTGATGTTGGTGGCATTTATAGTAAGTGAAAATTCAGAATCTAAATTAGATTAAAATAATTCTAAGACTGTGCATACATTTGGCAGTTCCCTTAATACTAATATTAATAACAATATTAAATATTAAATTGTTAATTCTAATATAA
>NW_008656239.1:0-1343 GCF_000695815.1 Acanthisitta chloris | reverse complement strand
GAACACCACTAGTGACTGGCCACCAACCGGATGTGACACCATTCACCACCATTCTCTGGGCCTGGCCGTCGAGCCAGTTCTTAACCTAGCAGAGAGTGCCCCTGTCCAAGCCATGGACTGCCATCTTTTTCAGGATGATGGTATGGGAGACGGTGTCAAAGGCTTTGCTGAACTCCAGGTAGACTACATGCACAGCCTTCTCCTCATTCACCAGGCAGGTCACCTGACCATAAAAGGTGATAAGGTTGGTCAGACAGGACTTGCCCTTCCTGAGCCCATGATGGCTGGGTCTGATCCCATGCCCATCCTGTAGGTGCTGTGTGATCACATTTAGGATGATCTGCTCCATGACTTTGGCAAACACTGACGTCAGGCTGACAGGCCTGTAATTTCTTGGGTCCTCCTTTTTGTGGATTGGCATGACATTCGCCAGCTTCCAATCATCTGGCATCTCCTCAGTGAGCCAGGACTGTTGGTTAATGATGGAGAGTAGCTTGACAAACTCTTCCACCACCACCCTCATCACTCTGGCATGAATCTTATCTGGTCCCATAGACTTGTGAGGATCCAAGCAGCTAAGCAGAACACTAACCATTTCCTCTGGGATTTGGCTTCCTATCTTTGTCTATCAGCTCTAGAGGTCAGTTGTCCTGAGGACAACCTGTCCTAGTACAAAAAAATCTGAGGCAAAGGTGTTAAGTACCTCTGCCTTTTCCTTTTCTTTGGCGACTTTGTTCCCTCCCATGTGCAACAGTTAGACCAGGCAAAGTATGTTTTGCTTGCAGGGACAACTATAAATGATGAGTTAGAAGACTTACCCAACTCTCAGGGAAAAAACCAATGCATAGTAGTTAAGAAACAGGATTTCAGGCTTTTTTTAGCTAAGATGCTTAACTTTTATACATAGTCTCCTCCTGCCTAGGTGAATTAAAGTGACAGGAACAGGTATTTTCAGATAAGCACACGACTAAAGAACTAGGATTCAATGGTCTTAAAGGTCTTTCAATCCTAAATGATTACATGAGTCTATTGGTATATTTTGGCTTTAAGGAATTTAATTTTCTGTCCCAGACTTGTGCTGCCAGCTGTGGGGCACTTTCAGCTTCTGGCTTTATTTGTACTGTCTTAAAAAATTTTGTCTGTGTAAGATGCTTTTATGTATCTGCTTGAAAAATATATTTGTAGAATCATTGCTGTGCCCCAAACCACCGCATCTCCCACCAGCCCTTCTCTGTTTGCAAACAGCAGGTCTAGCAGGGCCCCACCCCTCATAGGCTCATCAACTGAAGTAGGAGGAAATTATCACCATTCATGCCACCAGCTGAAGTAGGAAATTATCCTCT
>NW_008656238.1:45331-52959 GCF_000695815.1 Acanthisitta chloris | reverse complement strand
GCATATATATAAACTTTGTATATACAAAGTTTAGTTTGGCCTGTACCAGAATTAAGTGATGATACACCTCGTATTCGTCTTCAGGAGTCAGATATTGGGTAGATGTGAACATTTTGGTTTAAATTAGTACTTTTCCTATGCACTTAATCATAAAGTGACTAGAAACAAGGGAGAGAAATTATGATTACCTTTTTTTTCAAATTTAATTAGAAATCCCATGGAGTCAGCATGTCCGTACCTTAAGGGAGGGACTGACTCATATCAGTTAGCAACAAGCAAGCCATCTGGTTTCTTTAGAAGAAACGTTTATAGAGTTTCAAGTTTCCTTGGCCAGAGGAAGGGACTGTGGTTTTGTTTATTGAGAGAGATGCAAATATCACTTTATCTCTAGAATCACATTATGCAGGTATTTTTTAAAAACTCCACTTCTGCGGAAAAAATACTAATATTTTGTATCCTACAGTTATTCCAAGCCTGGATATGGCCTGACAGTTGCATAATAGGGAAATTCATTAGCAGGTAGTGCCCCTCCCATGCAAATACTGCCCCTGCAATTGTAACATTTCCAAGATTGTTGCTGCCCTTTCACCAATCTGTACCGGATTGTGAGCTCTGGCAACAAGGAGACCAGGAACCTGACTGGATTGTGTCAAGGCAGATCGGATGATATAGAGATATGCTGGCTCACTGGTGCCAGAAGCCTTTGACACAAAGGGAGAAAAACAGTTCCTTGTGATTTGAGTGCTTCTACTTTGGTCTCAAGTAGAGAGAAAATTTAAAATTTTCCTGCCTAGTATATCTGTTTTTCAGGGTTTGATGTGTATTATAGATTCACTACATCCATAGGTGAAAGCAATATGAAACAGTTTCTAAATCTTTTTTTTTCTTTTTCTTAAGGTAACAAACAAATAAGCAAGCAAGATCTATCCAAAATCTACCTGTAACCTAGCTCTGAGAAGAGGGAAGAGCTTTTTATTGTTGATTAGATCTCTTACAGGGACTCTGGTGACTAATCTAAGTCAAAAGAGTCAATGACTTTACATCTGTTAATATTTGGATTCTTATTAAAACCCAGTAAAGAATTTAGATGCTGTAAAACTGTGCCAGATTCAAATATCATCTAAGTTAAGCTCAGGCTCCATCCAATTTTATCGCAAAACAATCTGTATTTTCATCAGATAGAGCTCCTTTTGCATATTTAGATATATGTTCTCATGTATCACAGAATAAAATAATCATTCCACTATGTTCTTCTAAGTATTGTAGGCCTAATGGTAAATTTCTGCTATAAACCTTTATTCCTGATGACAATGATTATTCCAGAAATAACTCATCTTCTACATTCTAAGATGAGAACACATGTTTCTTTTCAAATAGAGTAAATATGATATGGGAATCAGCAATAAGAAGTAAATAGTGCAGTTATTACAAATGTAGTGTTCAGAACAAAAGCACGTTTTAATATTCTTGTGCAACTTGTTACAAAGAAGTGAAATGTAGTGTTCAGAACAAAAGCACGTCTTAATATTTTTGTGCAACTTGTTACAAAGAAGTAATCCATTGTCATACAATGTCTGTTTTCAAACTTGATAATTTCTTATAAAAGTAAAGTTTTAGTCAATAAAGGTAACTGTTGCTACAGTACATTTAGTGCATGTGTCAAGCAGTTAAAGAATAAGTATGATGCAAATGCACTGCCTCATTATATGCAATCACAAAAAGAGAAAAGTAAACGCAAAATTCTTATAGAGTGATGTTCATTCTGGAGTACCACAAAGATTTGTTCTCAGTGTAGTACATACAGAGCCCCTCTACCTGGTCCTGAAAGATAAATAAAAAATACAATGATTACTGGTAAAAATTTCCAGATGGTTAAAAATTTATGAATACTAAACAGTAAAAACAATGGGCCAGCTGTGTAGAGAAGACATGGATTTTTTGACAAACAGAATCATATGAATCATGTGTATTTTAGTGTGGTTTAACACGTCATAAACACTCGTTTAAAGAATGCAGTCACATTTGACATCCATTTCTGAAATTTACTGAGACTGAGGAGGATTTCAAAATCATAGAGAACATCACATTAGTTAGCTATGAGGGCCCTGTGCAAAGCTGTAGCCAAGGGAACATACATAACCTTAAACAGAAATAGTATGCCAGAGGTTTTCACATCTGTACATGGTATTAAAGAAAACACTAACACAAAATTCCGGTGATTTCTACTTTTAAAGCTTTCTAAAAGGATGTTTAAGAGATCGGGATGTTTCAGAAATAAGCAAGCACCAGAAATGAGTGTGGCACACTGAGACAGTTTGGCCATACAGAACAGCATGCCAAAGAATGTGGGCTGCACAGAGCAGCACAGCAAGGCTCTGGGGATGTGCAGGAAGGATCACCAACAAGGGTTTTGTAAAACAACAAGCAAATAAACAAATCTGTATGCATTCAAGGCCCCTCAGGCCAGACAGTTTTCAAGAAGGCATGTACCCTCTGAGTGTACTTTACCTCCCTAACTAGATAGGAGCACTTAAACAAACTAGACACACACAGTTCCATGGGCCCAGATGGGTTGCACTCATGAGTCCTGAGGGAACAGGCTGATGTAATTGCAAGACCCACCTCAATTACCTTTGAAGAGTATGGCAAACAGGAGAGATTCCTGAAGACTGGAAGAAAGAAACCATTGCTTGTCTTCAATGGTGAAAAGAAAGCTCAGGACAACTACAGTCTCACCTCTCTCCCTGGGAAGGTAATTGGGAAAATCCTCCTGGAAAGCACTCAAATACACGAAGGAATAGAGTAGTCAGCATGGATCTAGGAAAGGGTAATCAAGGAAAGGTTTGATCAACCTGATAGCCTTTTACAATAAGGTGAACAGATTGGTGGACAGAGAGTGCTTAATGGGCATTAGTTTCCTCAACTTTTCAATGTATCATGTAATGTAAAGCTTGATGGGGGAAAATAAAGAGAGAGTGAGGATTGTCTCAGTAGTAGGTATATATTGAAGCAAGCAAACTTCTACCTGAACACATCAAAAACCTCTTTATTTTTATCTTTTTCACTCTAATGTTGTTTAAACACTGCCACAGATGCCCAGAGGTGTTAGGAATTCTTCATCTGTGAAGGTGATCAAAACCAAACTGGACATGATTGCAATCCACAAGTTCAGTGGTTCAGTATCCCTCAGGGTCCATATTGAGATCAGTGCTGTTTAATATCTTAATCAATAGAGTGCAGTACTGAGTCCACCCTCAGCATGTTTGCAGATGACACCAAGCTGAACACTGGGGTTGACACAGCTGAAGGATGGGATGCCATCCAGAGGGACCTGGAGAGGCTTGAGAAGTGAATTCATGGGAATCTCATGAGTTTCAACAAGACCAAGTTCAAGATGCAACTGGATCAGGACAATCCCCCGTATCAGTATAGGCTGATTAACACATTGAGAGCAAACTTGCCCAGAAGGACTTGGGGGGTGCTGGTGCAATGAGATGTTGGATATGAGCTGGTACTGTGTATCTACAGCCCAAAAACCAATTGTATCCTGGGCTGCATCAAAAGAATCAAGGCCAGCAGGGTTGGAGGAGGTGATTCTGCTCCTCTACTCTGCTCTGGTGAAACCCCAGCTGGAGTACTACATCAGCACAGGAAGGACATCAACCTGTTGGAGTGACTGCAGAAGAGGCCTGTGAAGATGATTAGAGGAATGGAACATCTTTCCTATGAAGTTATGGTTGTTCAGCTTGGAGAAGAGAAGGCTCCAGGGAGACCTTAAAGCAGCCTTTCAGCACTAAAAGGGGGCCTATTACAAAGATTGAGAGAGAATTTTAGGCAGGGCCTGCTGCAATAGGGCAAATGACTTTAAATGAAAGGAGGGTAGATTTACACTAGCTATAAGGAAAAAAATTATCTAGAGAGATGGTAGATGTCCCATCCCTGGAAACATTCAAGGGCAGGTTGGATGGGGCTCTAAGCAACCTGGTGTAGTTGAAGATGTCCCTGCTTATTACAGGAGGGCTGGGATAGATGACTTCTAAAGGTTCCTTCCAAGAAAAGCTATGCTATGGTTCTATGTTTCTATGGGTGTGAACAATTGGCTATAGCTGTTCTGCTTGAGCAGGGGGCTTGGACTAGGTGATCTCAATATCAGCCATTTTGTGGTTCTGTGAGTGAAGAACTGGAAACCTGATTTAGTAATAAGCTGGATTTATTTGCAATTTATATAGATTGTAGACACCTATCTGAGAAGAAATGTCTAACAATGAACAATTTCTTAACCCACCAAGTACAGAAAATGCAGAGTTTAAAAACTTAAGCAAGATGAATTCTGTTTAGAATTACAGGCCAGATTTTAGCAGTCTGAATAATGAAGCATTTTAACAATTTACTTTGCACTTTAGGTTTAAATCACTATTTCTATAAACAGTATGAGAAAAATCAAACAAAAGTTATACCTTGGTATACTATATCATGTCAGAAGATGTGATATTCTTACATTTCTACATTATGAAGGAACCGTAAGGGTCACTATTTAGCCAAAGTGCTGTTGTTGAATATGTAAATCTAACCTATAATTAAAATTTGTTACTATAGATTTAGAGAGAAACAATATGACTTTGTTGCTGAGATGAAGACAGTTTGATACCTCTTGAATGAATGTTCCCATCTATAAGAGTACTCTGCATTCAAATTTAGGTGCAGAATTTTCAATGCAACCATCAAGTGAGTGACCAAATTGTTAGGATCGTAGAGCAGTCCAGAGGAAAGAAAACTTACTCACACTCAAGGAAAATGAGACATTGAGAGAAATACTGAAGCTTCTCCCTCCTTTGAGAGCCTGGGAGTCAGAGGACTTCTGTCCATAGTATAGAAAAAAAAATAGAAAAGATTGGAAGACAGAGTAATCACTCCATCTGAATATGCAAGCAGTGCCTTTAAATCTTCTGACAAAGTATCACTACAAGATACTATGCTAGAAGCACGATCATAAAAATCTTAGAATGTTTGGAAAGTGCCTTAAAGATCATCTAGTTTCAAACCCCTTGCCATGGGCAGGGACACTTTACACTAAACCATGTTGTTCAAAGCCCCATCCAGCCTGGCTTTGAACATTTCCATGGATAGGGCGTTCACAGCTTCTCTGGACAATCTCTTTCAGTGTCTCACTACCCTCACATTTCTTCCTAATACCTAATCTAAATGTACCATCTTTCCGTTTAAATCTATTCTCCCTTGCCCTTTCCTTACATGCTGTTGTAAAAAATCCCTTTCTGTCTTTCCTGTAGGCTCCCTTTAAGTACTGGAAGGCACTCTAAGGTGTCTTCAGAGCCTTCTCTTCTCCAGTCTGAACACTAAATATTTCTCTGAATTTTCACAGCTGAATATCGCATCTGTAGCACTCTTTAACTGTACTGCACTACAGAAATATGAAAAAATAAGAAAGAATATGAACTTTAGTAGTAATATTTAAATGACATAAATCATCTGTATTCTGCCTTTCCTGCAGAAAGTCAAAAGAAATTGTGATGAAGATTCTCTTTGTTCCATTGCAAACTTCTTTATTTGAGAAGGATGAGTCCTTGCACCTGAGAGGGGTTGAATAGGTGGCTTTAGAACCTCACAAACACGTTTGCTGTTGAATTAAGCTGCTTTGTATGCTGAATACCTCAGTTTAGAATCTCTCCAGTGTTAGTGTGTTTTGCTTGCTGAGGGGCTTCATCATTTCCACTAATGAAAAGCAGATTCTTTACACATTTGTTCTGTCATCGTTTTTGTGGTCTGATCCACACACTAACTGGAGTGCAAGGACATTTGGTTAGATACACTACCAAAACATTCTTTGTAGTGCATGTTACTTTTCATTAAGTAGGACAGGATATTTTTATTTCCTCTAATAGGGTGATAAAATAAAACACATTTGGGGGTTGAATTATGTGGTGACAGTCATCACAAATGTAATTGCCATCACATAGCTGTGCCACTGAGGTTCTACAGTGATGAACAATGCACTTTAAGAGTAGACTTTTGTCTTTTAAGTTGGGCTTCTTCCATAAGCCAACAGAAGAAGATCTTTAAACAAGTTATTAAGGTCAGGGTTGTTTTGAATAATGTTCCAATGTTTCCCTGATAATTGCTTGGATTCTGCCTACCTATTCTTTAACCTAGTGACATGGCTAATAGAAAGTTATTTGTGTTTTGATGCAGAGTTGTTTCAGTAAGAGCTCCACTCATGCTTTTCTGACTCCAGGTTTATTCTAGGCATGAGGGAATTGTACTTAAGGCAAGCACCTATAAAATAAATAAAACTTCTCTCTCGGCCCATCAAACCTTTTCAATAAAGGCTTTTATGTTAGAGAATCCCTTGAATATAAAATGTTATTTAATCAGTAAGTCCCAGCTTTTACTAAAGCTAGCAACTTCTGCATTATTATTTTCTTTTGCTTGTGAATAAGTGTATTTTCTATGATAGCAAATATTTTTTCTTGAAACTTGTTAGTAAAACTATGTATCAAAATAATGTCCCTATTTCCCATTATGCTCAATATGGAGATGAAATATTGTACAAATTTTTTCTGCACATGTCAAAATAAGCAAAATATAACTTCCAGGATAATTTGTAATGAATTTTAAATTTTGAGTTTTACTTGGCAAGTTATATTTTCATCTTTTCAATGTGGAAATAAAGAAGATTCATGAACATTTTTCTTTCAGTATAAAACATGTCACTTTGGCTGGAATAAATGAGAAAGCTTAAGGTGTATAAGGTAAGGTATATAAGATCTACTATGTAACACAAAAATTATTATGTGTACAAATGTTGCAAATGAAATAACTTGCAGATTAATTATACTTCCCCACTTATTTAAATGCTATATTCAATATAAATGGCTTTGTAAGAGTATGTAATGTTAAGCCTGTATTTTGATTTACGATGACAAAAATCAGAAAAACAATAATAAGTTTACCTCCACCTCCAACAGAAACAACATTTTATTCTTTATTTCAGTGCTAGAATTCTACTTTCTTGTTTGGGAGAGACCCCAGATGTCTCCCTCTGGAATGAAGGATGTACTCTTCCTTCTCTTGACGTTAACATTGACATGGGACTAGATGATCTTGAAGGTCTCTTTGAACCTGTATGATTCTGTGATTTAAAAAATCCTCACTAAGTACAGCAAGAGAACACTTGTAACTGGAGTATCAGTTATGTGGAAAATATAGAGAAGGACATTAAAAATGTTCACAAAGCATCTGAAAAAATAAAGTTTTGAAATAATCAAATTAAAGATGAAAATACATTTATATCTGTTTTCTAAACCCCTTATTAAGGCTAAGACTGTCCAAGATCATCATGTATGATATAAGCCAAAGACTTATATGGTGAATTAAAATGATTGTCCAAACCATAGTGATCCCAGTCAGAAAACGATGACAAATAAAATAAACCCCCTAAATATGAAGCTGGGAGAGGGCTTAGTATCTGAAAACCAGAGCACAAATTAATAATTTGTGTAATTTGAATGAAGTCAGTTGGAATTACCCCAGGAATGAATATAGCCCAATTTGTTAAAGATATGGTACTGTAAATATTGCACAGTGTCAGAGATACATCTGTTCAACAACTG
>NW_008656238.1:42666-45308 GCF_000695815.1 Acanthisitta chloris | reverse complement strand
ATTAGCTAAAAGCAACCTAAACACTTAACTCAGACTGACCCATTCTGCCAGGGTGCAAAAGTGGCATTCAAATGAAGCATCTCTGTATTTTTCACTTGGAATCAAGTAAGGAAACTAAAATTGGTTTAAAAGAAAAAAAAAAAAAAAAAGGAGAGAAGAAACTACCAAAGCTCAGAAAGGAATAAAGGAAGGAGGGCAGCGTGAAGGGGTATTCAGAATACAGCATTCAGTCACTAACAGTCTGATCTTCAAAGGATTTCAACCAAGTCATTAAAATAGGAGGTTAGCTTTTAATGAGAAGGTATACAAGATGCCCAGTATAATTAGACATTGGGCTCTGAGGATTTACAGGACTTATGAATTTTTGCAAGAGAAGAAATAGCTGAGCAAACCGAGTTTAACAAGTACTGTCCCTAATATTTTGCACAACCTACATTTGCTGGTTTTTTTAATATTATTGTGGTTTAACCCCAGCTAGCAACTCAGCCTCTCATAGCTGCTTGCTCACTCTCCCACCAAGTGGGATTGGGTAGAGACTCGGTAAAGTGAGAAAACTTGTGGGTTGAGATAAAGACAGTTTAATAGGTAAAGAAAAAGCTGTGCACACTTGAGCAAAGCAAAACAAGGAATTCATTCACGACTTCTCATGGGCAAGACAGGCAGGTATTCAGGAAAGCAGGGCTCTATCATGCATAACCATGCCATGAAAAAACAAACACCATCACTCCAAATATGTCCCCACCTCTTCCTCCTTCTTCCCCCAGCTTTATATGCTGAGCATGATACCATATGGTATGGAATATCCCTTTGGCCAGCTGGGGTCAGCTGTCCTGGCTGTGTCCCAGCTTCTTGTGCATCCCAAATCTCCTCGCTGGTAGATTGGTGTGAGGAGCAGAAAAGGCCTTGACTCTGTGTACGCTATAAATAGCTATAATACCCCTGAATTATCGACACTGAAAAATAACTGTAGCCCAGCAAAAACCAGCACAAATATGTATGCTTTGAACCTTGAGTGGCACTGTAAAACAACAGTTCCTTCCTCACTAGGAGGAAAAGCTTGCCATGGATTGTACCAAATCCTTCCACCTTTTCTCACCACCATTCTCCCACAGTGAAAGTTATCCTTTTTGTTTACTAGACAATGCACCATATATATTTTACTTATGTACAAAAGAGTTTAGTAGGGTCAATAAGTGACAGCAAGACAATGCTTTCATTTTTTCCCTTTTGTTTACCACGATGCCATTAAAAGGCTCAGAGTTTTCCACAAACGCATCATTTACTTGTAATGCTGACAAGTCCTAGTCGTCAACATCTCTTAACTCTAGAAAGTAGCAAACATTTAAGGTAGAGAAAAAATAAAAGACAAGGATGTTTATACATAGAGAGAAGCTTTAAATGCTCACACATATGTGAATCCTGTAATCATATTATTTAGAGTTATTATATTTCTCTCTGACTCAATGAGATTGTTGAGATGCTTTTTTTTCGTCTTTTGCTTCATAGATGCTTTTCCTTTACTTTGCTTTTGTTTTGCACGCCGAGATCTGCTGGCCTCCTTCTTGAGCTCCCTGTCTCTCTTTCGTTCTTTCCATATAAAAAGGTTTTTTTGCATGTAAGCACTTGCCAACCATTTTTATTTTTAGGATAAAAAAGAGCTGAATGCACGTTTTAATACATTTTTAATGGCCGTTGCTGACAGACAAGACACTTCGTTGGTATTGTCTTGCATAGCTATTATGTTAAAAGACTTTTATTTTTATCAATATCTATTGTGCCGTCCGGTTAAAATGACAAAGGCTCCCACGCAGAGCAAATTGAACGAGCTTTTCACTTCATTGAAGAAAAGGACCAGTTCTGGCTGCAATGGCTTTTTTTTTTGGAGAGGGGGAGTCATTGTTCACATCCTATTGACTCTATAGTTCCCGTTAAATAATGTTCATGCATTATTAAGAGAATATTCATCTTTAGTGTACAAATAACTTTCTTTAAAAACGGTTCCATTTAGACTATTTGTTCGTGAGACTTGGTCTTCTGCTGCCACCTATAGACAAGATAAGGTCTTGCTGCATGGTGAATCTTACATAACGCAAACGGCAGTGACATGCCTTCATTACACAGTTTCAGACACATTTCTCCAGTTTTATATATCAGCATAATTTAGTCTATAAAATATATCAGAGAAAGTCATGTAGAAATACTGTAAGAGAAACGGAAGAACTGGGAAAAACCGTTCTCATTTTTGACTTGTACTCAAAAACTTTTTGGTGTAGGATGAACATATTATAGTCCATTTATTCTCTCTCACAAAGTGAAAAAGGTTCCTTCTTTTGACTGCATACGTCAGTTCTGTTCTGTGTTTGATCTATTGTTTTGTAGTGCCTCTTGTGCTCAGTGAAGCACTTAGTGAAAGGGTTTTCTTGCATCACACTCTAAGCTGGTGAAATACCCTTCCATATGTCCTTCATGGTCATCGTTCTTTTGCTGTATCAGCCTGTAAGGAAAATTCAGAGTTGTGGTTTTCTTCTCTCATTTGTAACACACAGTACATATGAAATTCTGCCAGGGTGAAGGACTAGTGCACAGGCGTCCTGGAGCTGTAAATCTCACAGCAGGCACTGCACAGATGTGTGTCAGAAGGA
>NW_008656238.1:7664-42652 GCF_000695815.1 Acanthisitta chloris | reverse complement strand
TGAACCTCTGTGGGCAATGGGAAAGAAACCTCTGTTAAGAAATTGTACAGCACAATGAAGTGTTAAAAAAGGTGTAAAAATGAGAAAACCTCAGTATATTGCCATTTACTCAAACATGGTGATCCACTATCCACAGAGGCTTGAGATCAAAATGACTCTTCATCTGTGTCATCTCTGGGGTCCTACTTGTCCCAGTGGAAGAAACAAGTTTCTGATACACATAGCATATTGTAGCAACACAGATATAATACAAACCAGAGTCAACTCTTTATGATGCAGAAAAAATTAAAATAGCTTAGACTGTGAACACTGAAAGGCAACAGATAGTTTTTGTGTGAGTGTTGTGCAGAAAGTGAAGTGTGAGTGGCAAAAACTGAAGTTTTGAATTCTCAAGAGGAAGCCTGCTATATGCTGGTTAAAACTGGAAAAGGCTAGCTGTAATTACTGTATCACAAACCTGGCTTTTCCTGAATCCTCCATGCAATAGAGGCATGAGAGAGAACCACCAGCTAGGCCAGTAAGCAGACATTGTATTTCTGCATATAAATAACACATAAATTGCAAACTTGGAGATTGGAGATCCTAAAAGTAAAGAAGGCAAAAAAGTATCAAAAAGTGGCTTTGGGGAAGAGGAGGCAACTTGGAAAGAATAAGGTGAAAATCCCTGCTGGAGGAATGGTCTGAGGAGCAGGTGAAGATCCCAGATGTCAGACAGATATATGGAGAAGGCAGCATGAGAATGCTGAGGGACCTTGCCTGATGACCACAAGGTGGCTAACTGCCAGCAGCAGCACACTGCAAAGACGCACCACTTTTTACCTGATTTTGCCAGACCAGCAGGAAACTCACTGTGAGTATAACACTGAGGAAACCGAGCAAATATGTGTCATAAATCAGTGGAGTGGAAGCTCTAATTTTTATGATTCATAAATAAACCCCAGTATTCATATCCTCTGTGGTTGTCATTTACTCTCTCTGATCCCCATCAGCATGACAGACCATCTCCAGCCCAGAAGCAAAACATTAAAAGTACACAAAATCCCTGGTACAGTCTCTACAAACTCAGTAGATCCCAGCTATGGATTGTTCTTTTCTCTGTATTCTTTGAAAGCAAATTTGTTCACAAAGTAAGGAACAAATTCCTTAAGATAAGAATAGTGCTTAAATTGAGAACTGCAGATTAAATTGGTCTACTCACTGTGATGCTAGTTCAGGGAGCTTATGAGGAATCGAGAGCTGAAGAATCTTAGAGAGGCTATTAGATGTCTGTGCTTGATGGACACAGGGAAAGTAAAAAATGTAAATTCACAAATATTTTAATAACATCAAGGGTTTTTTTCTGACAAACATATGATTATTGGTGACATGTTTTCCTACTAAAGTCACATCTTTTCATCGAAAAGAACTAAATTAAATATTTTTTAAAAACTACTTTCATCTTCATTTTCTTCCTTGCTTGCCTCCTCAGTTTTATAGATTACAAGGCCAGAAAGACCTATGAAATTTCTGATTGACCTTCTGCTTGGCACAATTTTTAACCCTGTTCAGTGCCTCCTCACAATAACACATTTGCATAACTATGTTTATCAGCTACAATGACCTTCCTTTTGCCTTCTACCAGTCATTGTAATTTAACACAAGAGATATTTCATATACTACAGATTTTAATATGCATTTTGCTGAAGAAGAGCTCACTTGTAAACACAGATAGAATATTAGTTTCTTGGTTAAAGTTACTCATAGATGTGCATTTTGTCTATCACTACTTCAATATTTGCATTTGGTGATTTTTGGTTCAAATAATATTTTTCCTACATAGAAATGAGATCATGATTTATTATTAACAGTAAAATTTTAGAAAAAATAATTCAAACCCAGGAATAACAGATTTTACATAACACACTCTTATAAGTATAGGTCTTGTACTCTTGTTTTCTGCTTAGTCTTAAAAAACATGAAACTTTATGCAGACTTAAAGTAAAAACAAAAAAAACCCAAAGAGTTAATAGGGCAAGACATTATTCTCCAGATTACTTCTAGATATTAAAATGTTAACTGTGGAATAAAAAATTGCTACATATTCATAAATTTATCCTTTAGGGTTCTTTTTTATTTTTTCAAAAATAAGACCAGTTGCTATTTATTCTCTCTAATATTTATTAAATACTGATAGAAATTATAAGGACTAATTGCTGTATACTTTCATAAACAAACATGCTACATATTTCAATGCTGTCATTTTGAAGTCAAACGAACTACTGAGTGAGAATGAATAATGTGTGCAAGGAGGGTCTGAACTTTTCATTTTGATGGAAACAGCAAACCCAATATTACTTTCATAGGCAATAAATATTTTGCAAATATGCAATAATTAATGTCCAGACTGGTTCTCTTTTCAGATTATAAATATAAATTCTTACAGGCTTCAAGAAATGTTGCAAAGCTCAGGCCCAATATGATATTCTTAAGTATTATTTGTTCCTGCATGAAGCACATTGTTTAAATGTGTATTAAAGGGTTTGTTCCTTGACAGCCAAAATGCTCATTACTTACTCACTCATCAATTGTCTCCTTTGCCTGAGAATTGGTATCTTTATTTATCTTAATGAAGGCATTAACAGTACTTCATCAGCATGGATTGAAGTACTCCTATCTATTATGAAGAAGATCTGAGAAATCAGTCCCGGAGTAAGGACTGAAGGATTTGGCCCAACACCTATAAAATATGAGAAGATAATTCTTTCACAAGGAGGAAGAATTACCATCTATTGTCTGTTGATGAACTCAGTGATGACTGCATTACACAGCACTCTGGATAGCAGTAAATGACTATTGTACTTGAGAAGTCAGATTTATTTTGCACATGTAAGACATTATTTTCATTCTTGGTCTTCAAGGACTCTTCATTCAGAATCTAAAATGTTTCATCAAACAATGTAGCATCTGTTAAAATTATAATCACTCACATCAAAATTCATATCAAAAGATATACTGTACTTTACTTTCTTTGTATTTATTGCCCCCCAAAATAGGTTTCTGAACAATTCAAGAGATATATAGCAGGTTTATATGGTGGGAAAAAAATGTGTTCCACTATGTTTTTGTTTTTAGTTAACATCAGAAGTGCAGCAATGTTAATTTAGAAAAAGAAGTAGGTTTTAACTGTTTTTATGAGCAATGCAAAGACAGCATAAAGTTCTCATGTAGGCTTTATTAATCTAGTCTGAATAGTGTTATTACCATGAAATATATTATGCAGACTTTAGTCAATTTTCAGTGTGATTTGTAAGAAATTAAACCTCTGCTTGTTAACGTGAAGGTGAAGAGAGATCTTAAATTCTACTACACCTCGCTGCTGAATCTTAACTGTAGGTAAAAGACTTAGGAAGTCAAGAAGAGATGAAAGACAGAAACAAAGAATGTCAAAGTTATGTACTACTGTATGAAAATTGCCATTTTGTCATCCAGTAACCATTGTTTTTTAAAACCACACTGAAGCCATGAAAATACAAATATTATCTTAATATTAACAGGCCAATCTCTTTTCAAGCTCTGCCTCTCCTTTTCATTGTCTTTAATGCCTTTGTTCACTGAATCATTCTGTGCACATTTATTTTTAAGCCTGGGACATGCTAATACATGACAAGGTAGGAAAGCAAAACCTGCTCTCTTTTTTCACACTACTCTTTTACAGTTTCTCATATACTTGTTCTCTTTTGCCCTAAGGGTTGTGAAAGTGTTTTAAGTTTATGTTTCTTTATGGAGAAGAAGTAAAACCTGGAAACATGCTAACTTTCAAACTGGATTCTCCCTGCACACCAGAAAATTCTCTGTCTTGAATGGAGGGAGACGGGTGAAGGGAAATTTAGTCTTACATAAAATCTTCAGGACTTGCCGAGTCCCTTGATGTGAGTAACAGCAATTTGACTTAATGCATCTCTGGATGTTTATATATTTGCATGTTTATCACACAGTGATATTTTGGGTCTAAAACTTGTTGCATTATCTTTAGGAAGGACTTTCATATACTTAAAATGAGTGCAAATTAAAAAGGTTAAAATACGTTTACTAGCTCAGTAAATCAGTACAGAATCTATATCTGCTTGGGGATGCAGAGGGAAGAAAAGACAGGAAGAGCCTAGAAAGGAAGAAATAATTATTTTAATGTTGTTTTGCTTTCCTCTAGAGGGCCAAATAAATTATTTACTGAAATGACCTTGTGAAAGTACGTTGTCATTTTACCTGTAAGTTGGGTAGCTGGTAAGTTTTTTACACCTCTCGAAGAAGAATCAAAAGCCTTACTTGACAAAAATCCTGAAGTTCACTGAAATATTAACAGCCAGTGAAGGAAAATCAAGAAGAAAGTGAGTTTGTGGCCTGAGCCTCAGTGTTTTATGTATACAATCACAGACAAGAAATATAAAACACTTTTAAGGGTCTTTTCTTCTACATGAGTATTACACAAATCAAAAAAGGTCACTTAGTTTAGAACAGATCTAAGCATGATATAATGAGCTTGTACACCACCCTATGAAGTGATGAGGTTTTTTTCTACTTGTATCATATTCCAATTTTAATTTTGAAAGCTAATGTAAATAATTTTTTAAAACACTTAGGCAAAGCTTGGGTGCATCAAAATCTCAAAAATATTACATGATACAATTAAATGGTACATGTGTCATATTAAAACAATTGAAAATGCTTCCCAAGAGGACAAAAAAATCACAAAAGATTAGGGACATATTTCAAAATACATCACTGAAGCAATCAACAATCATTAAAATGAACAACATATCACCATAGGGAGCCCTAAATTAAAAATCCTTCATACTTCAGAAGTCAGTATAGTTAGTGATGCCAATAGTACACTTGGGATTATTTTAATAGACTATAGGATCTAGCTGTTTGGTTGATATGCATAGTTACCCCTTTGATCAGTTATCATTCGTAATTTCCCTTTTTGTGTTAATTTTATTTTGCAGATATTGTTTCTGAAGATTTATTTCAGTCCTCTGTTTTGATGGAGGGATTATATTTATTACACAAAATAGCTTTACCTCTTAGAAAGAGAGAGGATAACTTTGTCATTATCTTTTTTTTCTTGGAAGAAGAGGAGGCAGTTTGTCATATTTAATTCTGTCCGACCTCTGTTTGTGTTGAGGACGTTTACCTGAAGATTATTGCTGGTGGCTACACTTTAACTAGCCATAGTACAGAAGAGAACAAGTTTGTTCCAGCATTGTACTGTAGGATGTTTGAGTATCAATATATAGAAATATCAATGTCATTCAGTCCTGGCTTTACCAATCTCTAAAGAAATGTTTGTTAGTGGGTTGAGGATTTAATTTTAACGTCTCCTTTCCAGACACTGTTTCTATGCCTTCTTTTTTTCACTTGAACAGAAATTGAGGAAAAAAGAGGGAAGCATTTTCCATTTAATTCCCATCTGATATATTTTTACCAGACTCTTGATGTTAGTACAATATAGAGCATTGTATTTAAAAATACTTCAATAAAAATTCCATGGGCAGTCTTGCATTAACTTCACTGTCTGTATGAAGAGCCAAGACTGAAATTATGAAAATATGCTGAAAGTTATTTCTGCTTGTGTTTCTGTTTTGATGCTATAAAGTGCATTTTGTGAAGAACAGTACCTACCGGTATGTAGTAAAATAAACTTAATGCTGGACTCTTCTGCAAAGAGCAACACTGACCTCTAGTGGCAGAAAGTATTATTTCAAGCTTAGTGATTGTGAAGATATTCCAGGTCGTCATTTAATTTAGGTTGTGTGTTGATTTTTTAAAAAGTGTTTCGTTTTGTTTGTTTGTAAAAAAATCATTGAAGTAGCAGTGGTTGATGGAACTTTATTCTGCTTATTCAATACTTCTCTCCTCTCTATGTATTCCAATTTGCAAATTTATCAATCCCTTTAGAAATAACCTTTTTACATATGCAACTGTCTGTGATTTTTTTTTATCAAAGACTTTCAGATATATTACTTTCATAACTACTTTCAACTGAAGCCTTAAAATCTCTGAATTATTCGTGATATAACAACAGAAAACAACAAAATGCTACATTTTCTCTTCCCTTTACACGGAGTAGCTGTATGCTGTCTTCATACTTTTGCAATTTATTGTCCATGAAATATATAAGGCTTTGGCCACCCAAACCAGCAGCATTGTGTTATCTGGGAAGTCATAATTAATGGTGTGTTTAGGAAGTCTTGTAAAATTCTTCTATTTAAAGAGGACTCAGGATTATAAGATATTAGGCTTTCCATTAGTTTTGAAAGAAGAAAAGGAAGGAGAAAACCTCACCAAAAATCAGAACTATATTCTTTCCATATGCTGTCCTAATTCCCGGATAACTGTTTTATAATAAAAATGTTGGGCCGATAGTGCTTCCTGAACCTCATATTTGCTTATATTCTGAAAGCGCTTGTCGTCTCTCATTCTTTGTATCCTGTAAGAGGTGTGTCAAGGAGATACAAGACAAAGCAAGGCAAAGCAAAGCAGCATTTATACATAGATGTAAGAAAGAATCTCAATTATTTGTGTTATTTAAACTTATTTACATAAAATCTGTGACCATTAAATCTCTGGTCAAAAATTCTGCAAAGCTGCATAAATCTGTGGCCCTTTATTATCCAGAGCACTGTCTCTATCATTTTCCTAGGGTCACCTTAAGTTTTTGGAGGACTATATGTTTCAGAAGTAAGATGGCAGAGCAGGGCCTCACCAACAATGTACTGACATGCTTTCAAATTGGCATAAAATCATAGAACAGTTTGGACTGGAAGGAAACTTTAAAGATCATCTAGTTCCAACCCCTTCATGGGCAAAGGCAACTTTTGCTAGACCATGTTACTCAAAGCCCCATCCCACTTGGTCTAGAACACTTTTAGGGATGGGGCATCCACAACTCTGGCACTCTTCCAGTGCATTTCCACTGTCATTGTGAAAAAAATCAAAAATCTTCCTTATATCCAATCCTTGGTAAAATGTCAAAAATTCCCTTTCCACATTTCTTGTAAGAGCTCTTTGTAAGCCATTGAGAATGTCTTCACAGTAAGACAACCCGGTGTTTGTTCTGAACTCTTACTTGGTCAAAGTAAAATTAGACATGTCATGAGTGTTGTATTTAGTTGCTAGAATCACAGAATCTTAGAATGACTTGAGTTGGAAGTAACCTCAAGAATCATCTTGCTCCAATCCCCCTGCCATGGACAGGGACACTTTTCACTAGACCAGGTTGCTCAAAGCCACATTCAACCTGGTCTAGAACACTTTCAGGCATGTGGCATCCACAGCTTCTCTGGGCAATCTGTTCTAGTGCCTCACCACCCTCACAATAATATTTCTCCTTTTTAACTAATCTAAACCTACTCTCAGTTTAAATCCCTCCCCCCTTGTCCTACTACATGCCCTTGAAAACAGCCTCTCTTCAGCTTTCTTGTAGGCCCCCATTAGATACTGGAAGGTGGCAATTAGGTCACTCTGAAGCCTTCTTTTCTCCAGGCTGAACAATCCCATTCTCTCAGCCTTTCCTCATGGCAGAGATGTTCCATCCCTCTAATTATCTTCATGGGCCTTCTCTGTATTTGCTCCAACAGGCTGATGTTCTTACTGTGCTGAGGACTCCAGAGCTGGATGCAGTACTGCAACTGGGGTCTCACCAGAGTGGAGTTGTGGGGCAGGATCACCTCCCTTGACCTGCTGGCCACACTTCTTTTGGTGCAGCCCAGGATAGAGTTGGCTTTCTGGGCTGCAAGTGCAAGCTGCCAGCTCATGTCTAACTTCTCATTCACCACCATGCCCAAGTACTTCTAGGCAGGGCTGCTCTTGATCTGTTCATCCCCCAGCCTGTATTTATACCAGGAGTTGTCCCGACCCAGGTACAGCACCTTGCTCCTGGTCTTGTTAAACCTGATGGTTTTCCATGGACTTGCTTCTCGAGCTTGTCCAAGTCCCTCTGGGTCACATCCCATCTTTCAACTATGTCAACCACACCACTCAGCTTCGTGTCATCTGCAAACTTGCTGATAGTGCACTTGATCCCTTTGTCTATGTCATTAATGAAGATATCAAATAACGCTGGTCCTAATACAGACCCCTGAGGAGCACCACTCATATCCATCTGGACTCTGTTGTTGACCACTGCCCTCTGGCTTTGACCACCCAACTAATTCCTCACCTATCTAACAGTCTACCTAGCCATCAAGTCCTTGTATCTTCAATTTAGAGAGAAAGATGTTGGGAGGGAATGTGTCAAAGGCTTAACAGAAGTCCAGATAAATGACACCTGAAGCCCTTCTCTTGTTCACTGATGTAGTCACTCCATCACAGAAGGCCACTAGGTTGGTCAGGTAGGACCTCCCCTTGCTGAAACCATTCTGGCTGTCCCAAATCACCTTCCTGTCCTCCATGTGCCTTGGGATAGCTTTTAGGAGGATCTGTTCCATGAGCTTCCTACAGAGGTAAGGCTGAGAGGTCAGTAGTTCCCAGGGTCTTCCTTTCCACCCTTTTTAAAGATGGGTACAAGTAAGACATCCTCTTTTATACTTAAACACTACTGTAGAGCAGGTATTTATGCTAGCTGTACGAGGTAACCATGATTTCTGCGTATATGTCAGAAGCAGAGCTTTCAGCTTTCTTTTTCTACCTTAACTTTCCTCTTCTACATGATTATTTAATTGGCTCCACTTCCGTGTTTTTTTGTTTGTTTTTTTGTTTGTTTATTTGATTGCTTTGTTTTGTTTTGTTTGGGGGTTTTGTTGTTGTTTTTGGCATGATACATGGATTATAGATATGTTTCAAGGAACTTATAGTATCAAAACGATGTTGTTGCTAAATTGTTTATCTGTCTTTAAGGGCGAAGAACTCAGAGATCTAAAAGACATGCTATGAAACATATTATTTAAGCATATCAAATGAAATCCCAGACCTTAAGATAGGTGTTAGGAATATGTACGGTGACAGACAGGGCATCAAAATGGATCCCAAAGCAGCTGGCAATCTGAACACTGCTTTCTAATGATATAGTCCTGCTTGGAGTTAGTCAGTGGAGAAACACTGAGAGTCAGAGAAAATCTTCACTTATATTTTCAAGCCAGAGATGTTTTTCCTGTTCTGTGATGTGCTGCTGCTCTGTAAAAACCTAGAACGTTTTTCCAAAAGCAGGCAATCCTGCTTTAGTTTATGCCCCCTCATTATACAGAAGAGAAATTGCTATCCTTCTTGCCAAGATAGTGAAAGAAAGACTGTTTTCAAGCTGAACTGCTATAACCTGTCTGAGCAGTATTAATATCCTATTTCCTTTTTCCTCGTAAGTTTTCCAAAGTGCAAGCTACTCTAGAGACAGTTTTACCTTTTAAAAATCCTAGTAGTTTATCATCTTCTGAGTCAGAAAGAAAGAACATAGCATAACATAGAACACTGCTATTAGCCTCAACACCTTGTTACACACAGTAATATTGATATTGGTTTGCTGCAAAAGCAAAAGGAAAAAGAAGGTTTTGTCTTGGCCATATTTTCCCTCACTGACAGTATTATTAAGAGAAATTTGTCTTTTGTAAGATAAATATGCAGCATGAAACTTCTATTGGATGACTGATGATTTTATTTAGTTTTGTATTTATGTGAATTTGAAACAAATTCTAGTAACTACTCATATAAAGATGTACATGGCCATTGATATTTTCCTGGCTTTCACACTGCATGACTACAGAACCTTTGCTACTCTGAAAAATGTGGGGAAGCTGCAGCTGGTAAAGCAGCTGTTGTCTTGCTTAAAAGTTGTAGCCAAAACTAGCACATTACTGCAGGGTTTCCAAGATTGCTCTATCTCCAGATATGCTTCTGGGTACAATTCAAGGTGTTAATATTTAATTACTCCTTAATATACTGCATGCTTGAGGGCTTAGCTGCTGGGAAGCCTCTTTCTTTCCTTTTGTATTTATACAACAATAGAGATCACTTGGCGTAATATGATTCCAGGTCTATGGATATGCTCGTTTTGGATGTAAAGTGGACTATTTCCAATAAAATTGTATGACCACATTTATGTTTTCCTGATGAATCTTCCAGCCAGCCATTTCCATTCAGTGTTTAGCCCGAAGCAGACTGTGACCTTTACCTATACAATGTTTTACACTTTGAGAGTAATTTGTAATACTTTTGTCAGCATGTTTGCATTTTTAAAAACAGTCCATGCACACACAGATTACACAAAACAGCTGGCAAACAGAGTTGGGCAAAAGAACAGAAAAGGCATAATATAACTCCATTCACTCAAATTGCCCTGCAGATTTCTCTTCCTTGTTGCAATCCTTTCCTTCCACCCGAACCACCTCCTCCCACTGTAGTGGCAGATGAATTCTTCTCTCAAATACCTTCTCCTTTTCCTTCTTAGTTTTACTTTCCACCCCAGCATCATCTCAGACCCAGTAAACCCCTTCCAGCCTTCCTCATCCACCACCTGTTCTGTCAACATTGCCGATATCCCTGGCAAGCCTGGAGCTGGTTCTGCCAACAGCCTTTTGACTATAACAATTTTACATAAACTTTGCCATTCTTTCCAGCATAATTGCTGATAATAGCTGGTTGTGCAGGCACTATGCACATGTGTGCATGTATTTAATTATACATATTAGTTGAGTATTGCTTAGATCCCAAAAGAAAAATATTTGAACATGGGCAACATACTACCATCTGGGATAACAACATGGAACGTATGGCAGCCATTTCCCACTGGAAGAGAGTCTGAAGGCCTAAAGGGTTGTTAACACTTCAATTAGAATATTCTCCCAGTATAAACAAAAAGACACCCAGACTCAAAATTTAACAGATGTTAAGTCCCTTTACCCTACAGAATTCTAGAGCTACAAGTCCCAGTCTGCTACATCCAAGAACAGGCCTGCAGGTGTTGAGGAGCAGGCTCAGGGGAGACATCGTGTGTCTCAGACTGCCTTCTAAGTTTCTTGCTTTCATGGACCATTAGTTTGGGAACTTTGTGTGCATGATTTCATATACACTGGTAAAAGTTACTTGTAATAATCCAGTTAGAGCTCAACTCAGGGACAATAAGAGGGCAACAGTCACCTCAAGGAATTTCTTGACTCATTTGGTAAGTGCTTGGTGAAACGATTTAGTTTCCCAGTTAATTTGTACAATGTTGAACACCTTAATTAAATAAATATGAACCAATTGTCCATGCTATGTAGACATTAATTCACTCTTTCACTCCCTTTTCAGATAAAGCAACTAGTTGCTCCTGGAAGAAAAACTGGGTGGAAATTTAGTAATAGTTCACTACAAATGCTGCTCTATAAGGATATACAAAAAGTATTGCCTCATATTTGGCTATCTTCACTATAAGTTTTTCAACACTGTCTAAAATATATTGTGTCTTTAGATCCTTTCTCTGTCATCATGAGGTATGCTACGTATATACTTTGAAACCACTTGGTAGTAGGGCACATGTTATGCCCCAGTCTGCTCAGCAGGTTGAGGGAAGGTAATTTTGAATTACTCTGGGCAGTGCACAGGAGCAAAAAAATCAGTTCTCAGGAGGTTCAAGAAGAAATAATTTTCACTTATGAACTTTGGCTCACCTGTGTGGAATAAGACACTTGGCAAAAGGCAAATCAGTAAACTTCACGTCATTCAAACACAGTGCAAACTGTAACTCGGCATACCTTGAGAGAACAAAGCTCTTAGTTGGGCACTGATTGTGGCACTTAGAGAGTAATTAAAAGGACACTGCTCAGTGCAGCTTGAATTTAATATATTGTGAAGAAGAGAGAAAAAGAGAAAAGTAGAGAGAAAGAGAGAGAGATAGTCACCATCTGTGGATCCAGCGGGGTCTCATCATCTTCCAGCCCAGGGCAGTGGGGCACGCATCCTTAGGTTCCTCCTATATATCTTAAAGGCACAAACAAGAAAGTGAAGCATCACCAGTAAATGTGTTTACTTAGGCATTAATGTTGCCCTCTGGAAACTCCCATTTCTTACTTTTGAGTGTGTAAGAACACAACTGGAATCTGGAGACTCAATTTAGATTCCCCTCTTTGTTCCCATTGCATGGTGAGAGCTAACCGTTAGGAATAGGATTCACAGAAATCAACAGGCTGAGCAGGATATTGCATAAAAGTAGGGTAAGTTCTATTACTTATTGTCAGCCATGGAAAAGGCACTTAACTGTACCAGTCATTTCTCATAAAATGCACCTGCAAGATCCAAATTAAAATCTTACTTTTTAAGAAGGGATTTAAAGACAGATCTCCTAAGCTGCTTCATTATTACACTCTATTTTAAGGTACTATTCTCATAATCTCACTCAATGTCATTCCCCTCTATACATCATAGTCATTGCCTCACAGGTGAAATAATGATGTCAATAGTTACAGGTTATAGATACCATCAAAAGTATTAGGAGCTTCTCATTTTCAAATCCAAACAGTTATGGAGAAAAAAGATAGACAGAATTAATATTCTCCTATTTAAATATTTTTAATGATAACTATGAAAGCAACATGATCATAGATCTAAAACTTAGGATTTTTTCCCTAAAGAATTTTTAAATTTATTTGCTAGCTATTCTGAAAATTGTGCACATATAATTCCAGTTTTAATTTGACGTTATTTTCAAGTAATATTATAGCATGCACTTTTTCAATATGTGTTGCAATGATTTAAAATAGTGCTTAATTAATTGTTTTGATCAAATTAAATAATGGCTTTACTGCTGCAATTTCATATCAAAAGCTAATAAATTTTCCATTAATAACCTCTATTAAAAGTTTCTAGGTATGAAGTTAAATGGAAAGATTAACAATTAATTTATTCCCAGAATCTAGACCATATGCTGAATTTAATGATGAAATGAAAGTAAGGATGATGTATTTCCTCTGACCTTCATTAGATAAAGATAGTTAACTGTCTTCATAAGCAAAAATTGTGTTGATCATTCCACCCATTGACACGTAGATGCCCTGGAAAATCTGGCTTATAACTTGATAACATGGAATTGGTATGAGAGAAAAGGACATATAAATTGTCCAGTAGTTTATCAGTATTAGTGAAAACTACCTGGTTCCAAGAAATATTTTAAACCAGAACAAAATGATAAACCTTCTGGGGACACTTAAGGAATAAGTGTCCGATGTCACAAACACATTTTATATTTTCATATTCTAAAATTTAGACAAAATCCTTATCCTATGAACCTCTAGAGAAGGTCAAGATTTTACCTAGAATATATGCATTTAATTTATAACTATATGGTTCAATATTGCATGGAATTAATACAAGCAGACATGGACAAGTCATGACTTACAAAGAGAAATATATTCTTTTACCTCTATCCACTAATTTATGGCCATTGGCTGGATTCTGAATGGTCCTAAAAGTACACAACTGGTTTAAAAGAAACCAACAAACTCATAGGGAAAAAGAAGGCAATTCAAAGTCAGGTTTCTAAGTACTGCTGTGAGTTGATCCTACTAGAAATTCTACACACTAAGATCATGTTTCAAATCAGTCTCATAAAGTTGAAATGTAAGTTTCTTTCCATAACATTTTAAACAGCAGCATTAGAGGTTTATCACACAAGGTTACAGGATATTTAGCTGGATGAAACAGCTGAGAATAAGTTAAAAATCAAGAATCACTGTGGCAACATATACACGTGCCAGGTGTACTTATGCTGTATTGCCATTTAAAATAAAGAAAAACCAAATAAGCAAAGAGTGATAACAAATGTAAACAAAATACTTCAGCTTTTACAAATTTACCTGAGCTGATGTATTGCATTTATAAGTTCTGTAGTGGGAGAAAGGTTTTAGGTAAGTGCATAAAATTTTCTGGTGAGAATCAAGAGCTTTGGTAGAAAATGTATTTTTCTTGTTTAGGTGACTGTGAATGCTTGGTTTGAAGATAATTTTGTGATAAACACTTCAATCATCATCTCTGACCATAGTTTTATGCAATGCAATAGAGGTTGCAATATCAAGGTAATATTATATGAAGAAAATTTATACACTGGGTGTAATACAATCTGTTTGCACTGAACAGTAACAACTATCCTTCAATAATGATAAGCATTACAAGTATCAGATGAAACAGTAGAATAAATATACACATTCATTCTCATATCACTGCTGTTTATTTGCTACATTGCTACTCCTCTCAATGTTTTCCTTTCTCTTGTTATTTCAGTTTTACTTTAATTTTTATGTCAGGAGACAAGTACTCGTCATGGTGTGAAATATTCTGAAAAACAGAGACATTATGGCAAGAGATCTTGTGGAAGTCTTCTTTGACGATATAAAATACAAATAGTCTTGCAAAATAAACATTGTAGAAAACTACCAGTTAGAATAGCAATTATTTCAAATACATAGTTTGACTAGGAAATAAATATTAGGCTTGCTGATTTTGGCATTTTACTAAAATGGGTAAGCAGTATATCATGATGTAATGAGTATGCATTTTAAAATAGATTTTAATAAATGAAACTAAACATTACAACTTTAAATATTCCTAGCAGAACATGTTGCTTGTTTTTTATTGATGCACAAAAAATACACAATCCTAAGAAATACACAATCACATTTTTTAAAAAATAAAAGAAATTAATCCCATAGTACCTTCTCCGACTGTGAGAAACCTCTAGAAAAAGAAGAGATATATTTTAGGCATTACTATTCTCAAAAGCCATTAGACCCATAGGTGTTTTGTGTGGCACATAAGGTAGCAGATTAAAAGTTGAGGAAAAAGATTAAAAAATAAATGTTAAATCTAGGTAGGAAGGAATATAACAGAAAGCATGAATGAAAGAGAAACATGCCCTAGTTGAATTTCTAACATATGGATGTTCTTAAATTTGTGCATATATATTGGACAGGTGGACTGGCTTTGCAACCAAGACAGATTTTCTTGGGCTGCAACAGAAGTGATATGCTATAAATGATAAAATTGTCTCTAATCTGCTTATACATATTCCATTTTTTTCATGCTTCAGGAATGTAATTATCATATAGTATTTATAAATATATATATACACACCATCTCCTAAAATCCACATTACCTTAAATAATCCAACTGTAAAAAGTGCTGATTATAGAAGTTTTTTGGCTGTATTGTCTGTCCCTTGTCTTTTATCTGTCTTCTGAAAGAGAATGTCTGAAAATGAAATTAAGTTGATTGTTCATGTAAAGCTGATATCTATATAGGATAAACTCTATTCAGCATTTACAGCATAGACAGTGGAAAGTTTCCCATATGATAATAATGTATAAATATAATAATGGATGAGTTGATCTTTTTATTCACCATGGAAATTGGATCCTGGACTTACCTACTGAAAAGGCATACAGTGTTGATAATTAGAAGCAATCACTTCAGTGGTAATTCTGTCTGGGTTTATGTCTACTCAAAATTGCACAGAGATGTCTGTACCTGAAATAGCCATCAGCAGAGAAAGGCGAAAACTAATTACCACAACCTCAAAAGGGCTACAAATAGGAGAATTAATGTAGACAAAAGGAAACAGATTCCTATCAATAGATGTGATCTACTTCATGATTGATTTTATCCTGACACTTACTGATATTTTTGATGGGAAATTATTTTCATTCTTTTAAACTTTGCGGTTCCAGTGTGGTTCAAATCACTCTCCCTGTGGGAAGCAAGTTCATTGTAGATCAGAGAAATCTCTAGGGAAGCAGGCACAGAAAGTTATGAGTGGGTTTTGACTGTGCAGAACTCCTATCTTATACTAGCTCAAAAAGCATAAACTCTTTGTTGAGAGGATAAAAAAATTTTTTAGGAAGGCTATAAAAAGTTGCAAGGAGTAAGAGCTATAGAGATACAGAAACCAGCATGCTGAGAGGTGAGATTATGGCTGGGATAATGTAATAAGAAATTTTGGAAAATAAGGAAGAGCATTCCTGTAGAACTTCCACTATTCGGATAGAGTATACTATCATAACACATGAAGCCTAATGAGGACAGTGGAAGTAAAGAGTAACTCCTCTAACTCAGCCAATGGATAATATTTCAATCATCACCATCATCAAATTGTAGAATGGTTGGAAGGAACCTTCAGGATCATCTAGTTCCAAGTCCCCTGCCATGGGCAGGGACACCTTTCACTACACCAGGTTGTTCGAAGCCCCATCCAAGAGTGAACAGAATAAACAATGCACAGTCCTCTAAATTCTTTTGTTGTAGTGTGCAGCACAGGAGTATTAGGATGAAATTTGAATAAAAACATTGTGAAATTGGACATTAACTTAAACACTAGTAACACTGGAGTTATATATCAGTGTTATTTTGTCACGGTTTAACTATTAAGACTGAAATCCACATATAACCAGAAGTAATTAATATTGTTTTTCAAAAAAGCTGGAATATTAAGTGTTCCATTACCACAATCAGTAACATGAAATAAATACAGATATTAAAATGCACAAAGCCAGCCTACCATCAAAAATGGAAAAGCACAAGAAATCAAATCACTCCATAGCCTTGATTTATACATTCTCAGACTCTGTTACCATATTTTGCCTGTGAACACAAGCAACTAACTGCCAGTAAATCCAGTGGTACTCAGGGACAGGAAAACGATTGTGTTTTTATTTAACATGATTTGCCTGTTATATATTTAGGTCCCAGAAAACCAAAACTGACTGTAGTGTGCTGACCTTGGCTGAATGCCAGGTCCCACCAAATTACAGTCTCCCTCTCCTCCTCAACTGGACAAGAAAAATATGATGAAAGGCTTGTGACTTGCAGGTAGGGAGAGATCATACATCAATTACCATCACAGACAAAACAGACTCAACTTGGGGAAATTCATTTAAGTTGCAAGTTGATTCTTTAATATGGTAATCAGGAAAATTCCCAATGAAAGGTATTACCCAGACTCCTGAACAACTTTCAGAGCTCTATATTACACAATATGTCTTTAACATGAAATGTATTAGTGCAAGCAAAGCCATACAAACAGGGATTAAAACATAAGACCCTGCAGTTACACAAGCCCATTGTCAGCAAGGCTACATAAACAGGGAACATTTTTTTGCCTTTTCCTATTCTTACAGTTCTTACCACAGCTGGCCACACAGTGGCACAACTTCAACAGGAACAATGAGAAGCAAAATTTCAGGCAAGTTCTTTTAACATTGTCAGTTAGTTGAATGAGGAACTGCTGTTTCTGTAAAGCATACTGGTTTATGTTATTTATTTAGTTGGCTTTTGTTGTTTGTTTTTTTTTTTTTTTGGTTGGTTAGGGTCTTGCTGTTTCCAATTCTTTTTAATTTCGTTTTTATTGTGATACTACTCATAAAATACCTAGCTTTGTCCATATATTGTACAAAGAATGTGAGAATTTTACCTGGATCTACATGTTTCAGTCCTCCACCCACACCTTGTCCTCTAGCTGTGAATTTGGGCACAGATAAATAGCGTGGAAGAGAGGTGAATAGGAAATTAGACAATATAGTCACTGACAAGGAGACTGTGCTAATCAAGGTATGACATTATAAAAAGCAAAGAAACACTTGATTTGGCAGCAGACTACTCTTAGATTTTTCCTGTTGGTAAAAAGGGAAAAAAATCAGGAATAACTGATTAGGGAATTTTACTGAATCTCTGAAGTTGAAGGTCTTGTAAAGGAGATACTTTGCATAAAAGTTACTGTACTGGATATAATGTGATGTCCACTATTCCCAGAATCCTGCTAGGTACTGTGGCCATGAGACCCACATTTCTGCGTACCTTCAGCGAACAGAAAGAAGTAGTGATTAAGACAGCTCTCAGGAAAAATATATTGTCTAAGTAATTTTTAGACCCTAATTAAGATCTCTGTAAATTCTGAGGATATAGCTTAGAAAACTGAGTTAGAGAAAGAAAAGCATTATAGAAGCTAGTTTTTCTGTTGGGACTCAACTATACAAAACATTATTTTCGTGAAACATTGCTTTATTCCTTCCTGCACCAGACAATTCTTTTTGTGCCCACAAGATGGCACCAGAAGATTGAATAAACTGTGCGTGGCCTCACACACCTTGACGCTTCTATTTCTTCCGTATCTCTGTCTCCAAGGTGGTAGAAATGTAATATGTAGGACAAAGACTCAGAAATATGCACTTGTCAAACACTTTTCAATTACAAACAGTTTAAATAAAGAATAAAGGCAGTACTCATCTCAGGTTGATTCAAATAGGCATTTTGTTGCATATTAGGCCAATATTAAAAAATATGTATTTAAAAAAATACCTCAGTAATGGTTTAAAAGATGAAGGGTAATTCTCAGACAAGACTATTTCTTCAGTAATGTGATCTTAGTTTACTGCTTGACATTCTTTTAAGGATAGAGTAATGTATATTTTATTAAAACGAGCTAAGTTTCATAAGTTTAAAAGATCTTTCAATGTTAATAGAGGTTAACATAACTTCAAATGCGTTTCTGTCTAAAGGGGGAAAAACTTATAGTGACACTACCACTGGTGAACTCAGAGCTGATGCTAATTTACTTCTTTTCTATTTATTATTCATTAAGTCTTAAGAAAAGTTTAGCTCAGGTGGGAGCTAAAGGGACATGCTTTAGAAAATGCTGACAGCTTAGCAACACAGTTTTAAACAATGACAACAAAGGTCTGCAGACTGATATCTGTGTTTCTTAAGAGAATGTAGGTTTTTTTACTTCATCAGTCTCTAGATTCTGTATGGGTAAAACATGATAAATGCCACTGCAGTCATTGTTGATTTTTTAAAATAGATGGAAATTATAATAATAATAACAATAATAATAGCAATAGAAAAAGCAAAAGTGCTTTATCTTTCATAAACATTATGCATAGCTTTGAATCCATAACATATAATCTACTGTATAAAAATTATTGCTAAACAATGAGCATGAGAACTCAGGCATACAAATGACAGGAAACAACAGAACTAAGGTTTCCCTTTCCCTTAAGAGTTTCAGTCCAATAAGTATTTTAGGTGTATGTCTTTAACTATGTTCCATTTTCTTCCACTGTCCTTCCTTCCTATTTGGCACACAGGATGAATGGTGATGACAGGCTGTCCCCAGTTCCTCCCATGTTTGATGCATATGACCAATATATAATTTCTACATTTCATACAGGATAATAAATGAAACCAAAATGGCTTATATCTTGATATTCTCACTTACCCTTACTGTTCTTATCATGAGAGCATTTAAATGCTTCATACCTACTAAGAGGCATAGTTATCCAATAGCTCTTTGGTGTTTCAGGAAGTCCTCGACCTTCTTCAGTGTGTAAACACAGTGTATTCTAACTTCCAGTTAGAAATTTGGTCTGGATGCAAGGTGCTGTATGATGAGACACTCTGCTGGTGGTCATGATGGAAAATTTCCATTTATTCTCACTTTAAAATATGAAAGAAAAACCAGATTCATAATATTTTAGATGTGAAAAAAACCTGACATTCCAGTATTTATACATTTTTCATTTTTCAAACCTGAAATCGTTACTCCATCAGACCTTTTAGAGCACATGAGGAATCCACAAAATGTCCTTTTGTTTAAATAACAGGTACCAGATGTCACAGCAAGCAAACTATACCTCAGCTGCCTGTGGGTTAGCAAATTCCCTGCGTTCAACATTGCTTAGATTAATTGGCAGGCCTTCTGATGTGCTGCTATTTGCACTGCAGGACAGGGCACAGCCTCAGCTATGCAATTACATCAAATACTACTAAAAAAAGTTTCAGCTTTAACAGCTATAGTAATTAATAAACCCTAACAGATAAAGCCCCAAAAACCCACCATGCATATTTATTATTTATTCTTCAAACATGTTTCTTCTGCATATAACCCACAAATAAAAGTGTCTTCAATGATGTTATATTAAAATACTTTTACAGACAAAACCATTTTCAAATCCTCTGACTGTTCATTTATAAATCAGAGTTGTAGAACTTCTCACTGTCATTCAAGAGGACAAACTGTACATACAATAGCAATGTGAACCGGGAATACCCCTGATAATCTGAATCAACTAGCAAAGTTTGATACCCATCTATTTATTCTAAGTCAGGTTGCTCAAGGTCTAGAGGACTCAAGTAGACGTTTTTGTCTAGCATCAACTGTAAAATAAACAAGTAAAACTGTAGTCCCTACACCCTACAAAGAATTACATTGCTTATGTTTCTATGCATCCTCCTGTTTGTTATGCAGCATCACAGAGCAGAATGGTAATATTACTTTATTATTCTAGAGAAATATAGGAAAACAAAAACATTATTTCTTTCCAGACTCTGAATTGTGTAATTTGAAATGCAAATAACTTGAGATGATGTGCTAGTTACAACCCTTAGAATTAGGGTGAAAACAGCATGGAACAGGAAAATTTCTGTGGAAAAAAAAAAAAAAAAGAAAAGAAAAGAAGAAGGTACTAAGCAAAGATCAAATTTCTGCAGGTAGAAGGATTCTGAAATTTTTTTAGTAACTAAATGGCATTTAACTTTTAAATTACTTATTGTAAAGGAACATAAAACTAATATTTCACACTCTATCTCTTGAAGTTTAGCTGCAAAAGTAGATCTGAATGTCCATAATGTTCCTTCATGATAAGGATGAGAAAAGACTCAGAAAAGGCATCTAAAAGCTTCAGAAACATTTTTCAGCCAGGTGTTTGACAGCAACATCTATCTCCAGGCCATACACCACTGCAGTGTTTGTTTAAGCCCAACTGGGACTTGATTAATACAGACAGGTTTGATCCAGGAGCAGCCTCACATAAGGCCAGCTCTACTCCATTGCCATAAAGCCTTCCCTCTGAGTCCCCTGATAGGACCTGCTGGGTTTGATACTCAGAAAGCCATGTAGGAGGTAGCCTTGTTGGTGCTGGTGGTAAGGTGCATCTCACGAGCTGGGGAAGCCCTGGCGTACACAGATCCCTCTCAGGTCCCTGATACTACAGCCCCTTTGGCTCTGGTCAGCTGGACTCTGGAGGTCTGACCTGTCTGCCAGAGCACCTACATCTGCTCATGATCTTTCAAAAGCAACTTATTGGAATAAACTCTGTGTACTGGGCCTAGTATTGTTTAACTTCTTCATCAATGGCTTGGATGAGGGGATAAACTGCCTCCTCAGCAAGTTCACTGATGATACAAAACTGGGAGGAGTTTTGATACCTCAGAGGGCTGTGCTGCCCTTCAGAGGAAACTCTACAGGTTAGAGAGATGGGCAGAGAACCACCTGAAATTCAACAAGGGCAAGTGCAGTGTCCTGCACCTGGGTAGGAATAACTCCTAGCACTGGTACAGGTTGTGTGCTGACCTGATGGATTGTCGCTCTGTGGAGAAGGACCTGGGGGTCCTGGTGGATGTCTTGGTGGACAATGAGCTGTCCAAGAGCCAGCAGTATGCCCTTGTGGCTAAGAAGGGCATAGGTCTCCTGGGATCCATTAGGAAGAATATTGCCAGCAGGTCAAGAGAGTTGATCCTGCCCCTGTATTCAGCTCTTGTGAGACCTGAGGAATAGTGTCCAGTTCTGGGCTCCTCAGCACAAGAGGGATGTGGAGCTCTTGGAGTGGGTCCAGTGGAGGGCAATAAAGATGATTAAGGGCCTGGAACACCTCACTTATGAGGAAAGGCTGAGGGAGTTGGGCTTATTCAGTCTCAAGAAGAGACGACTGAGAGAGGACCTCATCAATGTATATAAGTATCTGAAGGGGCAGTGACAAGAAGATGGAGTCAGGCTTTTCTCAGTGGTGCAAATGAATAAAACAAGAGGTAATGGGCAGATTCTTAGGCACAGCAAGTTCCACCTGCATATGAGGAAGAACTTTACTGTGGGAGTGACCACACACTGAAACAGGTTGCCCAGAGAGGTTGTGCATTCTCCCTCACTGGAGATACGCAATAACTGTCTGGATGCAATCCTGTGTCATGGTCCTGCTTAAGCAGGGAGGTTGCACCAGATAACCCACTGTGGTCCCTTCCAACCTGAACAATTCTGTGATTCCATGACTGTGAAGATAAGACAGAAATGATATGGTGCCTTCCTTCTGCAAAGAGCACTGCTTATTAGCCAGCTAACCCTTTCCATACTGTTATGCTTTCTCAGTGCAGATGTTCATCCTCTGTAAATAAGATATGTTTCCAGAAGAAAATGCTGAATTTTCACTGGTAAGGGTTGTACTACTCAAGGGTATTGAGTCTCTGCTTGGAAGAACAGGAATAAGACCTAGGACACATATATCCTTATCAAAATCTTCCACTTCAATGCCTTTCAGAGATTGCTTTGTGATACAGGTACTGTGGCGGTGAAAATAGTGCTGACATATATCTTTTACTGTCACCTCTAAGAGCCTGAATATCAGTAACCCTTTAGTATAAGAGATGACCTTAACCAAAGTTTGTCCAGTTTGTCAGGGCATGTAAATGCTCCAATGTTATCAGGTCTCTATAGACACAAATGTGAGGACACCCCCTAACTGAGCTGCTTTCCCACAACACTCAGGTATTAGACAGCAGAAACTGTGCCCCACTGTAAGGCAGGCCAGATAATAGTCCAGGCCCACATCACTAAAACAGAAGAGCTTGCAATTGGCGGGACTGGAAGGATCCTGAGCTAAGTGCACAGTTCACTGAGTGTCTGGATTGTGACATTCTGCACCTTTTCTTTCAGGGTTTTGAAGGCCACATTCAATCCTGCACCTTTCTACTCCATCAGAGAAATAGTAACCTCTGCCTACTTTTTACCTTTGTAATATGTCTGACCTATGAGCTTCCCATAGTCCAAATCTCACCTTGGAAACACATTTCTGAGTTCATGTTCCACTTCATTTTCTTGCCCTCATCATTTAAAACAAATGTTGATTAGTGGTGCCCTCAGAAGATAAGAAGCCTCAGTGAGCCTGGGAAATTTGTGCTACTTGCATATCTACCACGAACACGAACTGGAAAATCTCCCCTGAGCCAAAAAAGGAAGATTGAACTGCCTGGTTTAGTACATTATCCAGGCTATGCTGAGAAGAATGTTCCTTAGCTGAGTCCTCTAGGCTCACTAAAAGGCCTTTTCCACTTCCACCCTGGGCACAGTATTTCCCACGACTGTTCATCACATCCCTACCTAGAAAAGCTAACTTGTAATTTTAACATGACACTCTCAAGCCCAGGATCTCTCTAATGCAAACAGAATAATAAATTGTTATCCCTAGCTACTCCTGATTTTGTAGTATATAAAATAAAACCTAGTATATATATTTTTAGTATATCATAATTCCTCTAAGTAATATTTTTTTTAGATTAAATGCTCTTAGCCTATTTAGTCATTCCTTGTACTATTACGTATTTTGCTGCCTTTCACTAGACTTTATCCAAGTCTATTGCATACTTTTTTAGAATCCAAACTGTTCGCATCATTCGAGGTGTGGCAAAGTCAGCTACCATCATTATGTGGCTTGTGTTTTGTTCTGTTTTTTTCTCCTAATAGTCCCTAGCATTTTATTTGTTTTTCTGAACACCGGTATTATTAAACTGGTATTTCAGGAAACAGTTTTTTACACCTCAAGATATCACTCTTGGGAGGTAATGGTTAGTTCAGAGACTATAATTTTATATGTGAAATTAGGATTGTTTTTCTCCCATGTACATCACGTTAGATTATTTACACTGAATTTCATTTGCCACTTTGTTGCCCTTCAGTCTTACAGCCTTTTTATAATTCCTCACAGTCAACTTTCAAACTTGCTATCCTGAATAATACAGTATTGTAGACAGCCTTTTTCTTTCCAGTAATCTCCTGCTTTCCAGGTCAATGATGAATATGTTTTACAGTACAGAGCCCTGCTTGCCAGCATTGATGACCTGTCTCCACTGCAAAAACTGACAACTTACTCCTACTTGTGTTTTCTTTCTCCTAACCAGTCATTTATCTATGCAACAAATGGCTTTGCTTATGCCACTTAATTTACTTAAAAGCTTTGTGTGTGACATTTTTTCCAAAGGCCTTTTGAAAACTATGTAAACTAAATAGATTCCTCCTCATCTACAATCACTCAGTTTCGGATAGATCCTTGGTAAGTCTCCTGCTGAGAGCAGCTCTTTAATGGGACTCTCCTCCTCCCCTTTTTCTCCTGCAAGGATCATCACTGAAGTTTCTCAACAATGACCTTTTTCTGCTAGTTTGTTTTTAGTATACCTTTTGTATTCTTATCATCAAATGGTCATATAGACTACTTGGTCCTGATGTGTGTAAGAAAAGAATATTAATTTTGTTTTGCTTTGCCACATGTTCTTTTTAATAACTCTTCTATGCTTTCACATTTTATACTCCCTTCTAGTTTCCATTGAATGCAAGGGTATGACCACCATTTTTTTTATTGTTTCTAGAAACCTCCCTTGTATTACTATTCAATTTTGCTTTATATCTAGAGGTCCAACTAGCTTTATAGAGGTATTAAAAATATTGATTCTTTTTTATGAAACAAGCTGTGCGTTGCTTTTTTTTTTCCCCATGGAAAACTGACTTTCTGAATCATTTCTGTGTCTAAAGGGGGAAAATCAGAGAAACAAAAATTACATTTACGCTCTCAAGCGATCCAGAGAGCACTTCTCTTATGAAAACCTTCTATTCACACAACTGGAAATGATCTTAGCACATTTATTGCTGTAGTCTTTTTTTTTTTGGGTGGCAAGGAGATAATTAGACAAGATCCACTCAAATTTTTCTTGCAAAATTTGAAACAGACAACAGAAATTGAACCTGATAAGAGAACGAAAGCCTAGACAATAGAAATGAATCATGGCATTTCTGGGCAAGCAGTTGGGGAGAAACATTATCCCTTGGGCTGTGAGCTAGGAAATGTATATTAATTTTCTGAATTGCTGTAGATGTCATGGATGAGAAACATAGAGAAAAGGATGTGTTCTGAATGTTTCAGAATCAGGTCTGTATGTTTAATACTCTTTCATAGAATAATTTTAACTTCCACCTGCTTTGATCTACTGTAATTTCCTCAGGCTTAAATTGAAGTAATTTACAAAAGAATCTGTCATCTTTCTTAAAGGTTACAGAGTAAAGAGAAAAACGCCAAAAGATCAAATTTCAGAAAGAACAATTGTAGTAAAAATATCTTGTATGATGAAAGGAATCAAAAATTAAAGTTCTTTTGCTAGAAAAGACTACAGTTACAGCTTTTCATACCGCAAGAATGCTGACATTCTAGATCACAACAATTTATCGTGAATCACGTTATATTTATTTAAATATATGCCATTGTTGATTTTGTCTTTTTTTTTCTTTATCATGTCATTATTTCATTTCTTGAAGGGAAGTGTCACCTACATTGTCTTGGACTATGACTAGTATGACAGACAGGAAGCCATTTATTATTTCATCAGAAGTCATGTATTTCTACTACCATGCATGTCAGCTTCTGGCGAAATGAGGCCCTTTTGTCTGGGACCATTTTATACTGCCACAGCAAATAAAAAAAAAGGAAGGAAGGCTAACTAATAATGAACTACATAATTCAAGAATTATTATTATATTTTGTACAGCCTATATGATACACTTATTATTTTTAAATGAATTAGTTTTCACATTGTCTTATCAAGTGTTTTACTTTACAATGTATATATAATAGAATATCCTGATAAGCAGTTAAAACTTTTCCAACATTTCTTCCACTTCAAAGGCTTTGACTTCAGTAGGGTTGAGGTTTAAGCCTGTCAAGCAGGCTAGGTTCTGTATAAGCAGCTCACATAGTGGTGGAAAATAAAGCAAGATAATGCAATTTTTCATGGGCTAACAAAGGAGAATGAATTTGGTCTTCTTTCTTAGTACTCAGAGGCGTAGATTAGAAAGAATCTCATTCATCGAATGCAGTTTGTTGGTCTATCCTGATATCTCTGCTCCAGTTAAACTGAGTTAAATTAAATAGAAATTCATCTTGCAGGCCTTTCCTTACAGGTAAAAAGTGTTTTTTATTTGCCTTTGGCAATGTAGTGTGTTAGGCCCTCGGTAAACATTAAAATTATAAAGTTCTTGTTTCTTATTTTCCAAATCTCCAAATAAACTGTGAAGAGTTACCAGAGAGTCCTATCTGTAATCAGCCATCAGTCAGGGCTTGAAATTTGCTCTGAAATCAAAGGAACATGTCAGAATACTCCAACCTCTCAAAGCTTTCTAATTAAAAAATGTGCACCTAACAAGAAGGATTTTTTAACTACTGAACTTTTCTCCTGTTAATATAAACACCAATATCAACTGCAATATGAACTGTAGTGACTAAAATACAATGCAACTTGAAACTGATAAAAAATAAATGCTAGCTCTTGTGCTGGATTAGTCTTGCTTAACACCCAGACACCCACACAGTCACTTTCTCACTTCTCCTCAACAGGATGGGGAAGAAAATAGGCTGAGAAAGCTCATAGGTCAAGACAAAGACAGGGATATTGTTTACCAATTACTGTCATGGGCAAAACAGACTTGAACAGCACCTACAAACATATAAAACATCACTCTTTCTTAACTTTCAAAGGCCATTTAGAAATAGATATGTGGAACAACCTCTTAGTATTTTATTTCTCTGTGGGTGTGCGTGTGTGTTTGATATTTACAGACCGGTACTCAAATTAAAGGATACCTCTAAGATAATGTGCACTTCAACATATGTACTTTTAGCCAAGTTTCAAAACATTGTAGATTTTATTTTTGATAGTCAATGATTTTTTCAAAGGGATAAAAATATTTGGAAAATTTTGTGTGGAACATCCTTAAAAAAACCAGTGTTTTCCCAGTCACTTAAGAGTAACTTGAAAACAGCAGATGCATTGCACAACTCAGACAATAAATAAGCTTTTTTCTTCCACACAAGGAACAACAGGCAGTAACGCAATAAATATGTAGACTGAGTCTAACAAAAAGTTAGTCTTGGCAGGTGTAATGGGAACAATTCTAACACAAATCTACATGCAATTCAACAGTTGCAATGCTGAATTCACCATACAGTGCCCACAAATACTGAATGAGAACATACCTAAATAAAGCAAATTGTAGACAGACAGCAGATGAAAAGAGAAACTTAAGACAACACACACCTCTTTAGTAACATTTCATTACTACCTAGTTAATCTATCTTGTTCAGTGAACATTGCCCAAGAGGAACGTAATATATTTCCCAGAACATACTAGATATGAAATGTAGTTCAATGATTTAAAACAAGTACTAGGTCAATTTTGGGGAAAAAGTTTTAGATTGACTAATTTGATGCTTAGTTTTCATTTGATACATGCAGTGCAGTTAATTGCTTTCACATGCCCTTATAAATGCCAGCAATGTGATATTTTAGATTCACTTATCAGTTTATTATAATATAGAAAACATAATATGAAAATAATATATGCATTCATCCAAAACTCCTCAATGATAAATTAAATAGTTATTATCTATGTAAAATGAAGCACCTAGACTTGGCCCAGACAGTTTCAGACAGGTAGAAGAAAACATTTATAAGCATTTCAGAATCTGATTTAGGTTTTAGATGCAACAAGGCTGATTTGAATTTCAAATATTATTTCTTTTACACACTACTTTTAAATTGTTTACAGGTAAAAATAATTCACGAACAATATTTTCTGGACATGTGAAATGATTAATACATCTGAGAGTGTTCTAATTTGCCCACAAAGAATCCAAGAACACAGAGAGGTGAAATTCAATGAATAAATCAGAAAAACTATCTCAGTTTAATTTAGAATGCACAGATCAGCAAATTCAGTAACCTCTTCTCAAAGCTTACAGTGATTAATACATCATCCCAGGATTTTCTTTAACTTCGTAATCTTAGGAATGTTGTTTGTAGTTGTTAATGCATGTCAGTCATTTCTGTTTTACATTAATGGCTGTCAAATGGTTTATTCATTAAAATAGGGCATCACAATTAAATTTTAAGCTTTCTTTGCTATATTCTTTATATCATGCATGTTATTCGATTTTTTTATATATGGGAGATAGAAATAATTGAAAATAATGCCAATAAAAAGAATGTTGCCCTAATTAAGAAATTGTTAAGATTAAGGAGAAAGACATCTAAAGAGGTGAACTCATTTCTGCATAGAAGAATTCCAGGAAAAACTTTTCATGCCCAGATAGTACCTGAAGTGTTCCATAGCAGGTAGAAATCTCCTTTATGCTAAGTGTCTAGCTGAGTGTTGATAATTGGATCTTAGGAAAACCATGTGCTGAACTACTGCTCAGGTAATTACAGTTTTAAAAAGAAACAATCTATTTCCACTGAAACAGTTTTCACATCCAACTAGTTTAGTGGCTTTAAATCGTTAAGCAAATCTGAACTTAGCCACACATTTGGGAGAAAGGACATGCTTGCTCTGTAAAAGTGCAAATTTTATGAGAATGTACTACAGTTTATAAGAATACAAGCAATTTGGGTCAACTAGCAAGCACAGATAAATACATTAAGATGCTAAAACTGAATCTTCCTTTCACTGTACTGAGATGTGATTGATGCTATTCAAAGAGTATTGGTGAGAATCATAATGTTTTAATGGTTTTGGAATACAGTTTGAGAATAATTATTGCTGGCAAGAAAGAAACCCACAAAACAACACAGGTGGAATATCTAACTAATCTCAAAACTAAGTTATGGGTGGATTTTTCTACATCTCCTAATGTCATAAGTATAAGCCTAGATGAAGGTTAAGAGACCTTGGGATAAAAAAACAATTTTGACAATCTTAGACAAATTATTCCTCAGTCTGCAACTGTGCAGGGCAGTCAACACACTAGATCCAAGGGGTGGCATCCAGAGGGACCTTGACTGGCTTGAGAGGTGAGCCAATGCAAACCTCATGAAGTGTAACAAAATAAAGGGCAAGATCTACATCTGGGCCATGGAAATCCCAGGCATACTTAGAGGTTGGGTGGGGAAGTAATTAAAACCAGCAGTGAGGAGAAAGACTTGGGAGTGACAGTGAATGAGAAGCTCACCATGAGCTGCAGTGTGTGCTAGCAGCCCAGAAAGCCAATGGAATCCTGGGCTGCATCAAAAGGAGTGAGGCCAGCAGGTCAAAAGAGGTGATTCTTCCCCTCTACTCTGCTCTCATGAGACTCCACCTGGAATACTGCATGCAGTTCTGGTGTCCTCAACATAAGAAGGACATTGGAGCAAGTCCAAAGGAGCACACAAAGTTGGTAAGAAGACTGGAGCATCTCCCCTATGAAGAGAGGCTGAGGAAGTTTGGGCTGTTCAGCCTGGAGAAAAGAAGATTGCATGGAGACCTCCTAGCAACTTTTAATATCTGAAGGGGCTACAGGGGAGCCAGAGAGGGACTCTTTTTTAGGAACTGAAATATTAGGACAAGGGGTAATGGATTCAAACTGAAGGAGGGAAAGTCTGGGCAGGATATTAGGAAAAAAGATTTTTACTGCAAGGGTGGACAGACACAGACACAGGTTGCCCAGGGAAGTAGTGGATGCCCCAAACCTGGTGGTGTTCAAGGCCAAGCTGGATAAGGCTTTGGGCATCCTGGTCTAGTGGGGACGTGTGGCGGGTTGTGACTAGATGATCTGTAAGGTCCATTCCAACCCTTAATTTCTATGATCCTAAGATAAATGAAAGGAATCATTAATTGAACACATGTTATTAGAGGGAAAAAAAATTGTGAATTCATGGACACGCATGGGTACTATTTTCTTGAAATATTTATGGGAATACTGTGTTGTCTATATTTCTTGATAAGTGGTGGTTGAAAAGCCAACGTCATTGTATCTAGTTTTTTTGTGCAAGACTATATTAGCCTTGAGTTCAGGATGATATTAATCCTTCTTCTGCTCTCCTTGCACAATACAGAAGTGTGTCATCTGCAGCATGTATGCATTAAAAAATCAGCAGAAATTTTCAAGGTTATTGGCATAAATGAAAAAGTGAAAAAACCTTCGGTTCTGAAATATTAAGGTAACAATAGCATGATTAGAAATTCAGGTATAGGGTGAGATCAGATTAATTTAGTCAGTTCAAGAAATAGTAATAGACTGGTTTTTGGTTTGCTGCATCTTTTTAAGAAAAGTAGAGCTAAAGAAGGCTTGGGGATATTAGTTATTATATTTTTAGTTTTTGTTTTATTCACTTGAAATCTGAATAGGACTTACCCAAAAATAAGGTCAGCCCTTATGTAGTAAGTAAAGCTAAAAAAGAGATATTTGTCTCACTGAAACACAAACAAAAAAAAAGAAGAGAACTCATTATTTTAAAGCAGAAAGTCTATCATAACTGATTGACAGAAATCAATGAAAAAATATGCAATTTCACTGCTGAAACAAAAATCGCAACATAAGCAATAGATGGACAGAAGAGGAAGGAGAGAAAGAAGGCAATATAGAGAGGTATATTAAGTATTTCTAGGATGCATGTAATAGATTCTCTTTTATTTTTATGGACATTATTGACAATATCTTTTTTTGAACTTCAAATTATTTTTCTGAGGTCTTTCAGAAGTGTGTCAGAGGATAGGAATGGAATCATTTAATATGAAAATGAGAGCATCTTTTTATAGATGTTATTGCTTTCTGGAATAAACATATACAGCCTCCTACATAGACCACAAACCCATAATTTCTTGCTATTTTTGATAAAAATGTTTTGTGGGAAAAATCATCTTCAGAACAGGAGCACTTATTAAAGTCAGCACATGGAAGGTGAGAAAAATAATACTGTCTGTATCAGGGGTAGTGTAGAGGAGTGTTCTTCCATATATGGTGGACTTGGACTTTTCACCTGGTATCTAAATACTGTCTCCTCTAAGTTACATGTTTTATACCTAAATATGGCATTATAGGGTTACATACATTTGCACAGATTTAGCTGGCATAACTTTCCCTGATTTGTGCAGCTATATTCTCCAGGAATCTGAACAGATCTTTTAATCTCAAATGGAAAAAAGAAATATCATTTCTAAATTAGAAGCCACCCACATCGTCATGTCTTTACCATCATCATATTTGAAAAGATATGGCAGTCAGAAAAAGTCCCTAGTGACTACATAAGGGGAAACATAGCCTGCATTTCTAAAAAGGGCAAACAGAAGGACCCAGAGCAGCACTGCCAAGGAGGACTTGGAGAAACTGATGGATAAAAACTTGGACATGAACCAGCAGTGTGTGCTTGCAGCCCAGAAGATGAACTGTGTCTTGGCTTGCAAGAAGAGGTGAATCTGCCACTGTGCTCTGCTCTGGTGAGAGCTAAACTGGAGTACTACATCCAATTCTGGGGCCTTCAACCCTAGACATAGACTTGTTAGAGGAAGGTCACAAACATGATGGATGGGATGGAAGACTGCTCTTGTGAAGACAGGTTAGGAGATTTGGGATTGTTCAACCTGAAGAAGTGAAGGCTTTGGGGAGACCTTATTGCAGCCTTTCAATATGTATAAAGGGGGGCTAAAAGAAAGATGTAGAGATCCTTTTTACCAGTGTCTAAAGTGACAGGACAGGGGGCAATGATTTCAAACTGAAATTCTTTACTCTTGCCCAGATGAGATGGTGACTGCCTAATCCCTAGCAATATTCAAGGCCAAGTTGGATGGGGCTTTGAGTAACCTAATTAAGTGGAAGGTGTATATGGAAGTGAGGTTGAACAAGATGATCTTTTAAGGTCCCTTCCAACCATTCTATGATTCTATGACCATCATACAAAAAATCATTGTTGTATCAGCAAAAAAGAAAAAAGTATTTCCTGGATGAACAAAGGAACATCAATGAACAAAGGAAGAAGACTATAGTTGCCTTCAGAACCAGCTAGGTGGCAGCTCTTGTTGAATGTCTTAGAAGTATAGAATCATTTAGTTTTGGAAAAGGCCAACCATTAACACTGCCAAGTCCACTGCTAAACCATGTCCTCAAGAACCACATCTACACATCTTCTATATACCTGCAGGTTTGGTGTCACGACCTCTTCCTTGTGCAGGCTGTTCCAGTGCTTCCATCCTGGCAGTGTGACATAATGATGTTGCTGACTTTGATTTTACTGATATCCTAAGATCTTAGTAGTTGATGCTCATTAGTAGAAAAGATTATTATAGATAGCCATAAAATGTTTACTGCTTTATAAATCAAATTATCTCAAAACCAATGAAATAAAAGGAGCCCTGGATGACTTCCTAATCAAAATTACAAATTCATTTTGAGCTACATGTTTCAGCTACTTATTAAACATTTTAGGTATATTTGAATTTACAGACAAAGTGCTTGGATTCATTATATACTAGATGCTACTTTCTAATTTTATTTCTCTTAAGAACAGTTAATTTAATCTCCTGGTTTAATGACTCAATTCACCAACATATTCAATTATCCTATGAAATTTTCAAAAGCAATGTACTGAAGTCACCTTTAGTCTGGAGCTGTCAGGCCACAAATCAGCATAGTGAAATGTCCCCATTTATTCAGCATTAAGCATAAACCCTTTCATTGAAATATTTGCTCTACAGCTGTAGTAACTTAAAGAAGTTATACATAACAAATCTCTTTTCTTCTAATGTAATAAGATAGGTAAAACTACCAAAAAAGATGCTGCTTGTGGTTCAGAATTAAAATAAAAAATAAAATGATATATTTAATACAAAAAGAGTGATCAGGTTTGGAGAACTTAGTCTTTAAGCCACAATTTAGACAAAACAAACAGAATTTAGAAGAAAATCTGAAAATGTTAAGCACTGATAAATTATGGTCTGACCAGAGTGAAAGAATATGTATGCAAATTTTATCTATGAAATACAAAAATATTTTTTTTATTAAAGTGAAAACCTATTCACTGGATGTGACCTTGAGCATTCCAACAAAACATAAATCTCATTGTATTTTAAAGGAACATTTAATTGAAAAACCAGGTTATAAATATCTTAAAAAGTGAATGCCTCAAATAGTTTTTAAATGAAATTAAAAAATATATTTCAAATTGTATGATATGTGCTAAGCATCAAATTATTATGAGTCTAATCTATAAATAGGATATCAGTAAATGCTTGTATAATGCAGAGGTAAAATGTGTTGGATACTACACAGAATATATGGAAAAAAGTCACCACTTGGACAACAATCAATAACCTTGATCTTTTAACATTATGTGAAAAATTATTATTGGAGATTATGAGTTGTGCATCATATATCTGTGTAAAATCTGTTACTGTGAAAAGTTGCAAGCTCCTATATTCATTTTCTTTAACAAAAAAAAATAGAGAAAATCTTTCTTCTCACTGGTTATTTTTTCATTTCACAGATTAGATTTCTGCACCTCAGAGTGTTAATCCCATTGTTCTTTGCACTTCCTTCCAATTTTAAGTGCTACCCATATTCAAACACATCCATTATTTACAACTTTTTTTATATTGCCTCAACTTAGTAAAATTAAGACCACAAAGTGCAAGTAATAATGGCAGAAAGCTCTGAACTCAATTTTCATTACTATATGAAGCCAGTTTTGTATTGCCACTTAAGTATCACCTTAGCCTCCCAGCTTCCCACAGAAATTTCACAGAATACAGCAAAGGGATTTTGTGGCTTACAAGAAGTTTTATGGGGTGACTTTAATGTGAAGGACAACTAAATTATTAAAAATCTTCCTGCAGTCTGGTGTCATTTTATATATAACAGATGAATAAAGAATTAATAAAATGATTTAAAAGTAGGCTTCTGATATTATAAAGGAATACAATTTGAAGAGTCTTGTTTTAACCCTCATAAGCTGTTTAGTTGTATACATGTGAGTGTACTATGACAAAATAAAAAAAAGAGTAAACTTCCTTCTTGCCATCAGACTGACAGAGAAGAAGGTCTAAAAATCTACGCCCAAAGTAGAAGATTAGTGGATAGATGGAAATTTTTCATGGATCAGTAAATTAAATGCATCCAGGAACTTTCTGCATTACTGAGGTCAATACAGAACTGCCAGTGTCTGTGGTGATAATTTCTTTTAGTCTGCAAAAGAGAGTGACTATGTGCAAACACAGAGCAAGAAAGAAACCTGGAATACAGGAATTACTTTTAAGAGGTTTGCTTGAGTCAGAAGTATCATCATTCTTTAATTTAATTTTAGATGTAGCTCTAGTTTCATTTACCTGTCAGAATTTGTGAAGACCTTCAATTTATACCAAAAATGTTTTAGAAACATATAAGCATATGATCTCAGAAAATTGTAAGAAAGAATTGTGCTCTATTCCTAGAGTACAACCTGTGCCACAGATTGGGAAACAAAGCATAACTGCATAAATGGATAGATTTAAACCACCAAAAATTTCCCTAACATGGGACTTAGACATTGTTAATGTTCTTGAATTCAAAACAGTGGCTGAGTCAGCCTGCTCCCAAAGTTTAGGCTAACTTCCAGGGAATTTAAAATTAACTGGTAGCTCCTTTTTGAACAGCATAGATCTCAAGACACCTGAACTTGGGTATTTATGTTAGTGCTCCAAACTGAATTGCTAGAAACAAAACTCTTGCTTAAATATCAGAGCCATAGAGACATAACACAAAGTATTGCCTAGGTCCACAGGGGAACTTATCACTCCTGTTCTCAGAGCATTCCTAATGTACAGCGACAGCCCTGAGTTCATCAAGACACACAGCAGTCACAATCACTTTACAAAGTGCATCTATTGTCACTGTCACCACCAGCTAACTTTTATACAATGGCCTATTCTTGACACTAGTTATCCAGTAGGTAAGGAACAAAGATTCTGAATCCTCCACAGCATGACAATATGTAGTCAAACACGAAGTTCTCATCCTCCAGATAGGCTAGACACTCTCAGCTAAAGCTGCCCCATTTAGAGATTCAAATTTCACATCAACCTCCTGGCAGGCTGCATTGTAGATATGTGCTCCTGTTTCACAAAAAGAGCTGAATAAAATAGGATTTGGACCAGAGCATATAATGAAGGAATTTCATCCCCAAATACATAC
>NW_008656238.1:0-7643 GCF_000695815.1 Acanthisitta chloris | reverse complement strand
CCCTAAAATTATAGAACTGTGACCCAATGCGGTAAGACTCTCAGAAAGACACCAGGCTAGTCTAAAAGTATCTAGAGATCTCTAGTATTTCACATGCAAACATACAATTTAGAAATTTAAGGACAGAAGAACAAAACTGTAAATGCGATTAACCCACTAACACATGAACACATGCTGAGAGTGAAATCACTAACTAGAACATTGCAGGGAAATGCCTCTCCTGCTTTGTATAGTCTAGTTATGACTCTTTGAGCTAACCTCTTGGGGAATGCTCATATAGGATTCACAACATATCTCAACCAAAAAGACTGGAAGCTGCATGGATTTGTGAAATTCCATGATGACGTTAATATTGTGAGAACTCCATCAGTGAGGGACACTGAACCCTTGTCTACAGAGCTCCAAACACACTTCCCAAGTATTGAAGGATATCAAAGATAAAAATATGATAAATTTTAAAGTTGCAATAGGTTTGTTCCTACCTTTTATCCTGCAAAGAATTTAGAAATATTTTTGAAGGACATATTCTACTTTTCAGTTTAGTAAAAAATGGCATTTTTATATTTTATGTTTAAAAATTGAGACTATTCCTTAAGAGAGGTGATGTCTTTAGAGATTCCTTTTTCAGTTCAGAGTTCTTTTTAAAATATGTGAAGTCAAGCTGCAATATTTTTGTAGCAGGTGTGTTTCACAATCTGGGAATTCTTTCTACAAGCTTCAAGTTGTGTTTGGCATGAAAATCTATAAAACACCTCCAGCACCTCTGAAAATTTTTCCTTCCCTTTGAGTAACTTGTTTAAAACTTTTATTAAAGCATTAGCAGGAGACTGGAACAAAGAGTATATTTGTCCAGAATGGCTAGAAATCCTCTGAGTTTTCTCATATTTTCAATATCATTGAGCAATTTTTGCACAATAATTAAAGATGCTAAAATCTTTTTTCTTCCTGGAAGCTGTTTATATAAGATGAGGTTATGATAACACATTGTACTGATTTTTATGGCCTGAAGGCAGAAAGATATCTGTGGAGTTTTAATTATTATCACTTCTCCAGTTCAGGAGGAAAGTATTTACCTTTTCCATAATGCTTCTAATTCTGAGTTAGAAACAGCATGGAGTCCTGTTTAGATTACTTACACACACCAAAAATACCCCTCAAATTTTGTCTCCCGAGAGTTTAAAAGCCTTTTGCACCTGTTTAAGCTGGAATAGTTTTAGATTCCTTGAGTTTTGATTTAACAAATTTGGTTTTTTGAAAGCTATTATAAAGAAGGTGAAGTGCAAAATGGAACTCAGTAAGATTTATACATTTCTTATGAGGTCACCAGTGTTTATTTCTCCAACAAATCACCACCTGTTACCTGCATCATTTCCAAGCCAAAACTAGTCTTAAAGTGAAAAGTCAGTCTTGGAAATACTGTGAGTGCACAAGGACAGGAAAATTCTTAAAGCTACAGTGACAGCTTTGAGAAGTCTGAAAAAAAATCTGTAACTGTGCTGAGCAGTAGGCAGAGCAAAAACAGGAACCTTCAGATACTGAAATACAAAAGGTTCCAGCTGAACATGAGGAAGAATTTTTTCACTGGGACAGTGACAAAGCACTGTAGCAGGTTTCTCAGAGAGGTTGTGGAGTCTTCTTCCCTAGAGATATTCAAAATCAATCTGAACACAATACTAAGTAACTAGGAGAGCCTAATTGAGCAGGAGGGGGTTTTACTAAATGACCTCCAGTGGTGTCTTCCAACCGTAACCATTCTGTGATTCTGTAACTGTTGTTAGTGTGGCTTACACAGATTCACAGAGTAAACTTTATAGATGTCTGCAGCACTTGAAGGACTGGTCTTGCACAGTCCCCTGAGCATAAGTTTCGCAAGCAACCTTGTCTTGTGATAGATTCTCAGCCCAAGGCAAAGGGGTTGGAGCTAGATGATCTTTAAGGTCACAGAATAAGTTAGGTTAGAAGGAACCACAGTGGACCATCTGGTCCAATCTCCCTATTCAAACAGGGCCATCCTAGATCACATGGCTCAGGAGGTCCCTTCCAAGCCAAATGATTCTACAATTCAGTAACATTTTGACTGGAAGAAAACATAAGGCATATATTTTTCCAGAAGTCTCCTTTCATTAGTCAACAGAGTCCTGGTGAAGACAGGTTTCTGCATCCATGAAATCCATTTCTTGTGTCTGTTTCTGGACAGTACTTTGGAAATTTTGAATCACCAAATATGCATTGTTCTCTTGATTCCATGAAGCTCTTGATACTTCTGATCTTTCATGATGCAAAATCAGGGACTGAAATCTGCATCAGTTAGTTAAAAAGATAAACTGGAAAAAAATTGTCTTTCAGTGAGTAGAAGCAGGACCTTTGTGCTAATAATTTAGTTTGGATGAGAACTACTGTTCTGAAATAAATACCTTGGCCATCCCCACATAATGTGTTTGCATAGTATTTGGTGCATGTGTTAGATTTCTTTTATATGAAACTAACCTAGAAAAGAAAAATCCGTGAGTTCACAGAATGTGCTCCATCTGTATAAGGACAGAGAATCACAGAATCCTTAAGGCTGGAAAATACCACCGAGATCATCAGTGATTTAATATTTAAAACATGCTGTATTTTAGTGACTATAACAAGTTAGTCTGATAATAAAACAAAAACAGTTTACAGTGTGGGTATCAGGTCCTCAGTAACAACTGGTTTACTCCTCTGATTTGTTCCTGTCTACTCTAATGTGATGTCTTAGATGTTAATTATCACTATGACTAATCAAAGCAACATAAAAGTCATATATTATATCAGTTATTCTAGTCTTTTTGAAACCTTCTAAAACATATCAACACTGGTTTAAGCCATTAGCATCAGATTTCCCTTAACTTTGTGTATATTTATAAATCACTCTGTGCTGTCCTTCATATAATATGTGAGGATTTGATTTGCCTTTATCCTGAACATACAAGGAAATTTTGTATCACAAAAACAGGAGGAAGAGACCATCAGATAAATATTGCACGTTGATGTGCAGTCAGACTTGCAGTTCCTCCACTAAAAATAAAAATAAAACTAAAACCCAAAGGATTGTTGGGGGAATTGGCAGGAAAACAGGAAGATATGCATTGCTGTTATATAATTTTGTTTCTTTTTTTCTTGAGGAGGCAATCTTTTTTCCCAACTCATTCTTTTCTTTAACCATTGAAGATTCCTAACTTAGGGGACACAAAAGTGAGAGCAGATATTCAGATGTTGTAAAACTGCCTCTCTTCTGTTTCTGAAACTGTCCATGAGGTGTCTTAGACGTATAAGATAAACACAGTATTTGTGTAGGTGTGTGCATTTTTCTGCAATACACACATACATATTCATATATATATATATATGGAGAGAGACATATATATAATAGTTGTAACATTATAGAATCATAAAATCACAGAATATCCTGAGTTGGAAGGGACGATCAAAGTTCAACTCTTGGCCCTACACAGGACAGCCCCAAGAATCACACCACGTGCCTGAGATCACCATCCAAATGCTTGACCACTTCCTTGGGAAGCCTGTTCCAGTGCCTGACCACCCCCTGGGTAAAAAAACTTTTCCTAATATCTAACCTAAATCTCTCCTCACACAGCTTCATAGCGTTCCTTTGGGTCCTGTCACTGGTCACCAGAGACAAGAGATCAGTGCCTGTCCCTACACTTCCCCCATGAAGAATCTGTAAACTGTTCTGAGGCCTCCCCTCAGTCTCCTTTTCTCCAGGGTGAATAAATGACCTCAGCCCCTCTTTGTATGGCTTCCCCTACAGACCCTCACCATCTTTGTAGCCTTCCTTTTTGAATAGCATTATTATTTCAATAAATAGTGTCATCTAATTGAAATTCTGCAGTAGATTGTTATACAAATGGTCTGAGAATCTTCAGCTGCCTCAACATTTGTGATTCTTGCAAGAATTAATCAGAAAATACCAATTTGGGGAGCAAAATGTCTCCTGTCATCAGCCTGGTGACAGAAGGGTGAAGTCTGGGACACTTGGCAAGGAGGACATGGAGGCTGGATTCCTGGAGGCAGGCAGTTTATTGTCACACATTTGCACCATTTGATTCAAATGCCATTAATATTCTAATCATGTCATTATTAATGCAATTTGAAATTCATAGTACTTAATTCCACTTTATTTTATATTGGACTTCAGCATGAGCATCCTAACAAGAGTGGGCTGTGAGTTACTAGTCCATTAGATTTACAATGAACAATGACATACAATGTATGATTTAGGAGTCATCTATCCATAAGCATGACCATATTTTCTGAGGAGACTAATTCATATGCTTTGCTAGTTCTACAGCCATCAAGTTTTAGGTGCTTGTGCCACGTATACCTGTCAATGCATAGGAGAAAAAAATGTAACATTCAGTGGTTGGGAACACTTCAAACAGGAATATACAAAATGAAGATTCAGTCACATAAGAAAGCAGAAACTGCTTGTTTACCTACTGACAAAATGCAGAAGTCTTTCTTCTGTTCCTTCACACCTGACAGTTGGACAGACATCCCCCACCTCCCCTTCAAATTGTCTCTAATGCTTGTTAGGCTACATATTAAACAGGTTCAATTTGCTAGAAATCTGCCTGATAAAAAAAGCAGTAACTGTATGGTCATTAGAGGGAAAAAGTAGAATGTTATACTTCATTTCATCAAGAACATGTTAATTCACCAACATTATGATCACATCTGTTTTCATAAAGTAATATTTGCTCTCATAGAAATAGAACTATTTCTTTCTGATCAAGGCTAATAAGCCAGGTGGTTGGACAGAAAGAAAGTTAGGATTTAGTCTTGGTATCAATAGTTTAAGCAATCTTACTCTTCAAATTCTTCTGGGTATTTGCTCAGCAAAATATTTACTATAAATATCATCATTTTGGTCTATTCTAGACAGGAGGAACATTAGTATTTCTGATCTGTTTTAGCTCACCTGAAGTTAGCAGTGATCTCAAGGAAAAAGGACTGACTATAAGTCTCTGCTTAGCAAAGCACTAATAATTTCATGGAACACAGCACACAGCAAATGCTTTACTATTTTAACACATTCTTCAGAATGCTTGAGTCTGAGCAGACCATTCTGAAAGTTTCTCCATGGGAACAAGGCAAGAATGTCCTGCACTTGCAATCCTGAACATTTCCTGGAATGCAGCAATGTATTGGTAGTATACCTTAATCTCCCTCCAAAGACAACTTGTGCCCATCAGGCTCAAGAGAACCAAAAACTTCTAGTCATGTATGTTTGGATAGCTGTCATAGGCACTGGCATTCTTTGCCTCATTGGCCACTTAGATATTGAGAATGTGCCTTTCCAAATGTATGGCAAGGCAAGGAATGGGAAACATTTTCTAATGATTACCTATATCATGCCCACTAGAACTTGCAGGACTACCTGAATCCCTCCATTATGCATTTAGAAAATGAACTAGCTATGCAAAGCAAACTAGAGCACACTTCTTCACATTCCTACTTTTCATTGGGGGAGCACTAAATTAGATGTAATGAATTTGAGACTTCATTAAATCAGACAAGTGAGACATTTTGCAGATGCAGTGTTTCAGAACATGTTTTGTCATTTGACAATGCTTCTTTATTGCCTGAAGTATATTCAGTATAGACAAAGACATCTTGGTCCCGGTATGAAACAATATTTAGCTCCTTGTTTTATGGAAATTCTAAAGTTACAAGGATGCTTTATTTTTTTTGTTTTCAGAGTGAGAAGTAACTGCTGTGCTTGAAATGCAGTCACTCATATTCACACTTCCATGAAGTGTCATTAAAAACAGTGAAAATAGCCCTAGAAAAAGTAATACTCTGAATTATTGTTACAAGCACTGTTAATTATGATGTTCAGTGTAAAACTTTTACACACTTGAACTTCAAACTGTATACTTAGTCTGTTCTAAAGAAAAACACACAGTTATCTCATATTCAGGTTGAAACAAATTCAGTTTTCCAAAGTAATTTCTGGGCTTCTTTAAGATGCATTTCTGAATTGGTTTAATTAACACTTGACAATTGAAATAAGTCTGTAACTGTTGGAATCAACCATTGCAATTGTGATTCTTCAGGAAAAAAAACTGTGCAGCTGAGTTTAACTCTTCTCTGGATGTTAAAAAACTCATTTATGCAGTAGATATTGCATTATGTGAACACAAACTTTGTAGTTATCAAGATGACTGATTTTGCTATGTACATTTGAGTGTTCTTTACAGTGGTTTTTATTCTTTTAACTTTAGTTGAACATGGCAAAATATATGCAAGCTATTGGTCTAAGTTTGTGAAAGAACATTATGTTCTTAATTATGATTTATTTAATTTTTTTAAAATTGATTTTAACTGAAAATGAAAAAATCTTATATTCTAAAAAGATACTTTCTAGAAATTTTAGCTTTTTCTGAGCAAACACAAAAACTTAAATACCTATTTTGATTGTGTGTCTTAAATTATTGATTTTAAAATGTCAGAACGTAATATTTCTTGTTCTAACTGAACATATATGCATTTAACTATGGATCAACATTACTGGTGTTGAATTGATCACAGAAGAAGCATCTTCCTAGATTAATTGATTTTGGTCATGGCATCAGCCTTTTGCCTATGAATGTATTATAAATAATAGCATTTTTTAATTGGATCAGCCAATTGTATATCTTTGTCCATTTGGTAGAAGTTTTATCATAATTTGAATTTAACTTTTGTACTTTATAACTTTGTTTTCTTTTCTAGTCTCCCAATATCAATCTGTAGAGAGAACTGTATTTCTGTTGAAGCAGTAATATGTAACATGAATGTTGCATTTCACAGGTTTTCTCTTTAGAATTATCTGGATGAAATAATAAAAAGTTAGAATCTGATTCACTGACTAGAGATTAAGCCATATACCTTATCATCAATCCACAATAATGGTAGCTTTTGAGGGAAATCTCTCTCATCTAACTTCAGTAATCTATAATGTAGATGTGTACACCTTAGGTGATATCTTTAGGCTTGTGTCAGGGCTGCTGAAGAGAAATAGGCATTTGTAGGGTATGATTTATCCACCATGTTAAATGTCTGTGTAAGAATAAAATAAATTATACCTCATAAGTGATTCTTTCTTTTCATTAACTATAAAATGAGCCTTGGGTATTTATTTGAGGTTCATACATCTGTGCTATTTCCTGATTTCAAAAAAAATGTGTTCTATCCTAAATGTCAGTAAGATGCTTTAAGAAATTAGCATAGCTTCAGAATAATATAACTGGTAATATTCCATCTTCACTCTCTATTTTTTCACTAATAAATATTTCAATCTTTGTTTGTGGCAAGATTAAACTTAGACTTGGAGGTTTTTTTATTCTTCCTCTAATTCCAGGAGAAAGATTTAGGAGAAAGGGGATTTGCTGTGACTCTAGTGTTGTTCAGAATTACCTTTGTGAACATCTCAACGTAGGCATCTTCGTGTGAGCTTCACATACTTAAAGATAAACCAGGATTGCCATTTAAGTTGCCCAAACATATCCTTGGCTTCTAGAAGCTGGTCCAAGAGGAAGTGGGTCTCCTGGATTTGTCCTGTCTTCAGCCCTGTAGAGATGTATCAATCACTGTCCTGGTTTTAGCCAGGATGG
>NW_008656237.1:0-431 GCF_000695815.1 Acanthisitta chloris | reverse complement strand
CATTGTACACATCTTTAAAAAGAGTAGAAAGGAGAAGTCTGGGAACTACCAATCTGTCAGCCTCACCTCTGTACCTGGGAAGATCATAGAACAGAACCTCCTTCAAGCTAAAGCACATGTAGGACCGGGAGGTGACTTGAGACAGCCAACATGGCTTCACCAAGTCCTGCCTGACCAACCTAGTGGCTTTCTGTGATGGATGGGCTTTTAACTACATCAGCAGACAAGAAGGTCCCCCCTGACAGCCTTCTCTCTAAGCTGGATAGAGATGGATTTGATGCATGGACAGTCACATCCAGAGGGTAGTAGTCTACAGCTTGAAGTCCCAGTGGACATTAGGGGCAAGTGTTGGATCAGTGTTATTTAATATGTTCATTAATGACAGAGACAAAGGGATTGAATGTACCCTCAGAAAATTTGCAGATGACACC
>NW_008656236.1:268-4295 GCF_000695815.1 Acanthisitta chloris | reverse complement strand
TTCCCTCAGTTCTGTGTGGGATCAGAGAGCCCTGAACTGCTGTGGGAATTCTGCCCAGATTCGCTCTGATCTGAGCTGCTGCAGGAATTCTGCCCAAATTCCCAGTGTTTTTCCCTCAGCTCCATGTGGGATCAGAGCCCTGAGCTGCTGCAGGAATTCTGCCCAGATTCCCAGTTCTCTGAGCTGCTGCAGGAATTCTTCCCATCTTCCCAGTGGAAGGAAAACCAAAAGGGCTTCAGTGCTTTGAAAGTGTTGGATGTAGCTAGATCCTGTCTGGAATTTGCAGGGAATGATGAGGATTCTGTTCTGAAACAGCTCAGCCCTAAACAATCCATTTGGATAAAATTCCCTAGGGATGAAAGGACAGGACAAATAGCTCCTGTTCACTCTTCTCCATAATCCCAGGGGATATCCCAACACATCCCTGAGGTGTCTGATGTGAGACAGCTCAGGTTTAGTGTGTCCCAACTCCTGTAATCCATAACCTTCCTGATTCCCATGGGATTAGGGTGGATATGTCACCAGAAACAAGAGGATTTGGGAGCTAATGCTCCAAGCAGCCATGGAAACACCTAATCCCAGGATTTATTGTTCTCCTCTGGAATTGGGAGCACCATCTGTGGGCTCAGAGCATGGAAGAGAATCCAATCTGCTCCCAGGAATTTTCCCTACTGCTAGGAAAAGGTGGGATAAAAGAGCCTGGAACTGGTTGTGTGCTTGGCCCAGAAATTAGGGAATGTGCAAGGAGGGAAAACATTCCCCACAGAGTTAGGAAATATCCCATGGGGATGGAAAATAAGATGCCAAAAATGTTCCTCACTTCCCAAATCCTGGCAGGAAGCTCTGCTGGTGCTTGGCAGAGGGAAAAGAGCCTTTCCAAAGGGTTTTCCAGCTGCTCCAGGTCCCAGTTCCTTCCTGAGGAATTTTCCAACTGCTCCAGGTCCCAATTCCTTCCTGAGGAGTTTTCCAGCTGCTCCAGGTCCCAGTTCCTTCCTGAGGAATTTTCCAACTGCTCCAGGTCCCAATTCCTTCCTGAGGAGTTTTCCAGCTGCTCCAGGTCCCAGTTCCTTCCTGAGGAATTTTCCAACTGCTCCAGGTCCCAATTCCTTCCTGAGGAGTTTTCCAGCTGCTCCAGGTCCCAGTTCCTTCCTGAGGAATTTTCCAACTGCTCCAGGTCCCAATTCCTTCCTGAGGAGTTTTCCAGCTGCTCCAGGTCCCAGTTCCTTCCTGAGGAATTTTCCAACTGCTCCAGGTCCCAATTCCTTCCTGAGGAGTTTTCCAGCTGCTCCAGGTCCCAGTTCCTTCCTGAGGAATTTTCCAACTGCTCCAGGTCCCAATTCCTTCCTGAGTTTTCCAGCTGTTCCAGCCTGGAGCAGCTCCAGGTCCTTCCCTCATCTTCCCAGGAAACCATCCCAGCTCACCCCCTAGAACAGGTTGGAATGTAGCTCTTCCCTTAGGATACTCCAGACATGGAATGAGCTTGGAAAACTCCTCTAGGACATTTTCCCTATGGACAGCACAGGAAAAAAACCAGGAGCAGGGAATCATTCCCTGCTGGAGCTCAGTTCTGCCTGGCTCCAGGGCCTAAAAATAACTTGGAGAAGAGGGAAAATTGGGGTTGGAATCAGGTGCTGGAGCACAGACTGTGTCCTGTGCCTTCCAGGCACATCCAGCTGCTCTTCCCAGGTGTATCCAAGGAATGTCAGCTTGGAATTACCACTGGGCTTTGCAGCAAAGCTTTGCCTGATCTTTTTTTTGGGGCTGTATTAGGTGTTGAATCCCTTGGGATTCATCCTCCCCCAGTGCAGGAAAAGCTGCTCCAGCCCTTCCCAGTGGAGGGAATCCCATTTCTGTGGGATTTTGTTGGGATCCTGAGGGTTTGCTTGGGGTTTTTTTTGGAAGCTGTTGCTGCTGAGATCACCTGATCTGAGCACACTGAGGGATGAGTCAGCCTGGGAAAAGGCTTTGCTGTCTCCTTGCCAAAGGAACTGTTTTTCCAACAGCATTTTCCTGGGAGAATGTGGGATGGGATTGATCCCAGTCACAGGTTTGTGATGCCAACAATTCCCAAATTCATCCTGGGAGCAACTCACAATCCTTGGATACCTCTCAGACAGCTAACAGGGAATAAATTCCCATTGTTCTCCCATATGGAATCCAGCCAGGTCATGGAAAAGTGTTGCTGAGGAATGGGAATATCCCTCCCAAGGCTGCTGCTCCATGATTTTTCCTTGGATTAATGTGTCCTGTCCTGGGATAACCACAGGAGTGGGACAGGCAGGGAGAGCTCATTGCTCCCTTGGAGAAATGACACAACCAGAGGAAAAAAAAAAAAGCTCCAAGTTGCACCAGGAAAGATTGAGGTTGGAATTTCCTTTCCTGAAAAAATTCTCCAGCCCTGGCAGTGATGGAATTATCATCCCTGGAATAGTCAGAACAATATGGATGTGACATTTTGGGATAAGATCAGGTTAACCTTGGCAGTGCTGGTGGGAACAATTGGTCTCAATGACCTGGGGAGAACTTTTCCAAACTCAACAATTCTATGATTCCAGGGTTGTGTGACACCTCTAGGGTAGGGTGAGCAAGTTTCTGGGAGTATCCCAAAGTTTGAGGGTCCTGAATTTTTCTTGGCAGTTTCCTGGAGGAGGTGACAGCCGCAGGATTCCGCGGCCGAAGCTCCGAGAGCTCCCAGAATCCAACCAGGTCCAGCAGCCGACGGTGAATCCTGCAGGAATGAATCCCTTGCCATCCTTCTGCACCTTCCCTGCACTGACTGCAGCAGGGAGGGATATTCCTGAGCTCTGGAATTGCTTGGAATGGGCACTAAGGGTTGGAGGTGACACTTACCCTGATGGTTTTTGAACTTATTGTCCTCCTCATTCTTCCCACACAAATAGCTCTGGAGTTGGGATTGGAAGCTGAGGAAAGGCTGGGAAAACTCTCAGATCTCTGGAGCTCTGGATTGAGTATTCCCTGAGGAACATTCTCTGGTTTGGGGAGAAGTTTTTGGGCACTGGAGATCTTAGCTCTGTTCTCTGTCCATGTTACATCCTATTAAATCCTATTCAATCCCTCATTTCTACCTGTCCCAACATTCCCCAGTTTCTCATTCCCAAATGCCACAAGATGGAATTCCAGCCTGAATTCCTTAAGGAGCTTCTGCTTCCCTGGAGGATCTCCCCAAGAAACTTGTGAGTACAATTCCAGCTCTGCCCTGTGGCCTCTAATCACCACTTGATTGGGAATTAACAAGCCAGATCCAATGAAATCAGCTCCTAAATCCTTGGGAATTATCTTGGCATCACCACTAAGTCCTGTTGCTGGGGGAGAGAGCAAAATCCTGGCAGAGGGGGATGGGAATTCTGCAGGGATTCAACCCTGGGAAGCTTTTCCTGGGGGGGAAAACACAACCTGAGTTAGATTTGGGATGTCCATTCCCATGGATGAGCTTTAAAGTTGCTTCCAACTCAAACCATTCCCTGGATCTGAACCTCTGGAAGTTGTGGCAGGAAAGGGACAAAGAGATGAGGAATTTTGTTAAGGAAAAGAAAACCAACCCCCAATATCCAAATCTTTCCATTCCCTTAAATTAGCTGCAGGAGCTCCTGGAAGCAAGGAGAAAATTTTCCTTGGATCACAGTGTTGGAGAGAAATGGGAATCTCTGGAGAAAGGAGGAGAAAAATTTTCCTTGGATCACAGTGTTGGAGGGAAATGGGAATCTCTGGAGAAAGGAGAAGAATTAAGTATCACCCAGTCAGGTTTAGCACTGGTTTTTACTGGTTAGATCCATACTGGGACACTTCCATCCCTTCCAGAGGGAGAAATTCCTCCCCCCAGCATCTCTTTTTCCCAGAAAATCAGGCTGGAATTCTCCCCAGAGCCAGGGCCAGGCACGTGGCCTAATTAAACTCAGCTCATCTTCCAGGCAGCAGCAAAAAAAAAAAGAAGAAAAAAAACCTTCTATGTGGGGGATGTGGAGCAAGGAAATAAATCAGGAATTTGTTGTGGTGTTGGTTGGGAGAA
>NW_008656236.1:0-224 GCF_000695815.1 Acanthisitta chloris | reverse complement strand
AAGAGGGAGAAAATGGGATTTATGGAGCCCAAGACAGAGAGGAGGATGAAATGGGATTTATGGGGAAAGGATCCCAACACACAGAGAAGGATAAAATGGGATTTATGGGGAGAGGATCCCAAGACAGAAGGATAAAATGGGATTTATGGAGCCCAAGACAGAGAGGAGGATGAAATGGGATCTGTGGGGAAAGGATCCCAACACAGAGAGGATAAAATGGGATT
>NW_008656235.1:0-3586 GCF_000695815.1 Acanthisitta chloris | reverse complement strand
AGCACATCTTAGCCAAGGAAGAGATTTGTGAACTTGCTGCTATTTCTTATTTTCCAAGACAAAACAGCCAGCACATCTTAGCCAAGGAAGAGATTTATGAACCTGCTGCTATTTCTCATTTTCCAAGACAAAACAGGCCTGGTCCCATCAAACTGTCCTTATCTAGTATTCACAGCTTCTAGCCTAAATTCAATGCATTTGTTTAACACCAAGACAAGTGTAAAGATTTTCATGGTGGAAGCTGTATACCTGCTCCAAAGTAACCTTTGCCAAAGCCTAGGAGAATATCCTGTCCTTTCCAGGTTGGAGACCAATATCAGCTCCATAACACAGCAAATCAAATGTCCTTACAAACATACTTTAGAATCTTTGCTGACAAAACCATCACCATCTGGTTGATGATATATTGCTCTTCAAAGCTTCAGATTTTAATAAAACCATGGAAAATGCATTGGGCAAAGAACTCTCAGCTGTTGGAATGCTCAGGTTCTCTTTGTCAAGCAGCAGTGGGTCTTGGTTGTTTTGCTTTTCTCATTTGCCTGGAAGGTTTTAGGGGTGAATTTTCTCCTTTTTCCTTTTTTTTTTTCCATTCACATTTCCAAGTCCAGCCCAACATGTTACTCAAGCTACTGTTAGGGAGCACAGATAATGAATTACTATAAAATGTGGTGATATGGTTAACATGTGTTTCAAACCCAACTAAGTACAACAGCTAAGCATCGCTGTGTGCACACTCATCCTGTGACAACAAAAAGAAGGAAAGCTGAACAACACATTCCTGAGAAGCCCAAACTGATGACCCAGAAAGCATATGGGAAAGTCCCTTTGAGAGTCTCTCTGATTCAATCTGCAACACTTCATTTTGATGTGATAATACTGAATTTCAAGCAATTGTTGCAGTGCTTCAACTCACCTTTTTAGAACATAATCCAGTAATGATCACTCCCATCGAATGCAGAGCTACAGCAGATTTAAGTTGAAGAGTGAAGCTTTTAAGCATGTTTTGTCAGCTGCTCCAAAGTCTGTATTAGCTACTTGTTGAATTCTGGGTGAAATTTAAGAGACTGGAGCTGCTTGTCCAAGTACTACATCACTTGGTACCTGCAGTTCCCCCCCACTATAAGAGGTTTCCTTCAGTAATTTGAATTCTTTTGATGAAAACGTATAATCCTTGACCAATTAGCCAGCCCAGGTACTCAAACATGAGGTATTTAAAATGTTCATATCATTTAAGTTGGTTAGTAGGGATAACAAATACAGAAATACACTATCAGGACCCTTTACTTTCTGTGATCAAAAATGATTACATATTATATTGTATCTGTCCTTTATAGGACAATACTGTGGTAAGGCCATAGATAATAACTGAACACTATTTCAACCACAAGTGAAAATATGAGTAAGGGAGTAGCAAAAACAGTATCTTAACCCATTTCAGCTCAAATTCCAAGAGGAGACCATAAGACAGTTGCTGTTAAAATGTTGATCTACCTACAACCTGTTTGTGTGTGGGATCAAATTTGCCTTTTCCCTAACCTTTCAATCCTGATACTTTTTAATATTTACTCAGCATCCTTTTAGCTATCAGTATAGAGACCTTAACTGCTGAATAGAACCCAGATTTACGCAAATTTCACAGGCACCGAGAAATCCTGATGTGTTTTAGCTCTCAAACCGCAGCTCCTGCCGGTTTTAAACACCATGCTGCCACCTAGTCGACATCCTACCGAACTGTGCTGCCCTCCAGCACCGCCCCTACAGCTAAAGCCATGGAATAAAGTCCAAATCGCTTCCCAAAACCACGTTTGAGCAAGAGCTAAGGTATCAGAAGCAATGAGAGCTCCAATTCCAAATCGCTTCCCAAAACCACGTTTGGGCAAGAGCTAAGGTGTCAGAAGCAATGAGAGCTCCAACTAGCTTCCCCGGCCAGAGCAGGACTCTGCCAGCACAGCTTTCAGAGCTCATAGAATCATAGAATTTAGGGGTTGGAATGGACCTTACAGATCATCCAGTCCCAACCCCTGCCCTGGGCAGGGACACCTCCTCACTAGATCAGGTTGCTCAAGGCTCATCCAGCCTGGATTGAACACCACCAGGGTTGGGGCAGCCACAGCCTCCCTGGGCAACCTGGGACAGTGTCTCACCACCCTTAGAGTACAAAACTTTTTTCTCACATCCTATCTAGACTTTCCCTCCTTCAGTCTGAACCCAAAGATCACTTGCAACGTGTCACTCACTGCCAAAAGAGTGGAAACATTCAGGTCACCTTCTGTTGTGGTAACTGCTGCTTGTTTATAGTTATTGTTGTGAAATATTTATCCCAAGTGGAAAACAAGGATATCATTAGACACTGTACCATCAAGTAAGGATCAGTCCAAGCCAGTATAACATAAGCATTAAACAGATCTACACTGAGGAATGAGTTGAAGAAAACCACAGCCACGGGTGAGAAATCTAAGGACCTGTGAAATTTTGTTTTACCAACCAAAGGACATTCAGGACCACGTTGAGCTGTGGAGGGATTCTTACATGACAGTCTCATTAAGGGGAATAAATTGTTTTCTTGACTAAATCTAATGCAAAAGGTTAGGGACACATCAGCAAGAGGAGCAAACAGTTTCCAGTGTCAGCAAGTTCTGACACTGCTAATGTTTAACATCTTTCCAACATTTTGGAACTATCTTAAATCCAGAAAGAACTGATTCCTCTGAAGGTTGGTTTGTTTCTCTTTTTTTTAATCTTCTCTCTTCCTTTAAAGGTGTCTGACAAGAAATGCATCTTTTTCCTCTACAAACCCTTCCTCAACACAACTTATACTAACACTACTGTTAAATATTTTGGTATCCCTATGGCAAAGCTGCAAAAGGAATTAAATTATTATCTCAGTGGGGCATAATATATGAAAATCATTTATTTGCTGCCTGAGCATCACAGAGAATGTCAATATTAGTGAAAAAAAATTCCTGTCTTGTCATAGAAACAATTTCCTTTTTCTACATATGTGCATCTCACTATAGGTTAGAGAAAGGACATCTCTGCAGCACCAGGTTTGGAACAGCTCCCACAGGAGCTCAGGAATGGCAAGAGAAGGCAAGGAGCAGCCTTGTACCAGAACAGAGAGTTTTATGCCTCCTCCCCATGCCACAGCACCCCCAAAGCTCCAGAACAGCAGAGACTGCAGTAAGAAGCAGGCAGAGGTTCTCCTCCCTCCCTGGGTACCCACTCTGACACATCATCAACAGGTACAGGACTTTTGCAGGACAGAAGACATGAGGTTTCTCTAAAAACACATTAAAAGTCCATAATTGCATGGCATAGTGACAAAAGCTTGAATGCAAAAGACATAAACAAAGAGACACCAACACTTAAGATGAGACAAATATACTGAAGACAGCATTTTCAGAGCTTTTCTCGTATTAGCCTTTACCATGAACATGTGGGACATGATTGAGATCTCACTAGAAATACTCAGTAAATGTGGATGTTTTGAGTAACTGTTCAAATTCCTAAGTGCATGACAAATTTCACTTTTTCTATTGAGAAACATCTGTATATAGCACCAGGAGCAGATCACACTGACAGGAGT
>NW_008656234.1:9010-11454 GCF_000695815.1 Acanthisitta chloris | reverse complement strand
GTATATATTTAGAGAGAGAGAAAGAGAGAAGTAAGTGAGTCTACCTGTAGCAAACTGAAAATTACTCAGGTTTAAGGAAGTCCTCTTCTCTGGAGTCCTGGTAGGGACTACTTAGCATCTTTATGTATAGCATATACTTTTTTTTCCCCAGGATTTACTGTGCAAAATATATTCACCTTATTCTTAATCTGAGTCTGTTGTGAAGTTGCCATTTCTTCAGCCACATGGTTTCAATTTGACTCATGTGCCCTAAGGACTGATTCTTCTTACGGGCTCTTGCTGTCAGAATTTTATGGTTAACACAAAAGAGCTGAAGTGGGCCTTATGGGAGGTATATGGAGAGCTGAGTGCTGGTAGACCTCAAAAAGAGGTCAGAAATACAGTTAAATATTCACCTTTGCAGTACCAATCATCAATTCTAACTGCACACTCATGGAAGTGGTTACAGGGTCTTGTAACACCAGCAGGCACCAGCTGAAGAGGAGGAGTGTGTGCTGCTGTTACCCTCTTCTCATGGAAGTGTTCTGTGCTTTCAGTAAAGTGGCTCTTCAGCGCTCCAGTGGGCTGAACGAGACTGGCAACATTGTGTGGTACTTGGCTCTCTGTCTCCTCCTGTCCTGGATAATTGTTGGAGCTGCATTATTTAAAGGAATAAAATCTTCTGGAAAGGTATGTTAAGAAGAGCAAGGAGCAGATTTTTTGGCCTGATCCTGCCCTTCCAATGTCACTTGAACACAAGGCAGGATGCAGTCCTAACCCACAACCCTCACTAGGCTCAGCTCAGCATTCAGCTTTCCTCCTGCTCCTTGGCTTTATAATTGTTGCATAAAATATGAGTAAGGTACTGATTACTCAGCCATTACTTAACATATGGGCCCCTTAATTCCACCAAGGCTGCCCTGTATTTTGGGATCTTGCAGTCATGCCAGTGATTCCAGCTGAGTTTTGGCAGTCACCTGGGCTGTGTGACGGATGTGTGCATGTGACGACACACGCAGGCACACGCCCTGGGAACACCCGAGGATTATTTGTACCTCCACACTATTTGAGGTGTTTGGACAATACAGGTCAGGTCCTCGAACAGATGTGCATGTTCAGGTTCCTGCCAGATTGTGAAATGTTGTTTGCTCTCATGATCTGAAGCCATTTTTAGGGACTAGGTTCATAAATGCTTGTTTTCAGACTTTGGCTCTGCTGAGCTCCCATTCCCACATGCTGGAGCACAGTTGCCTGGAGTTTTCCTTGAGCTAGTTTGACTTCAGGCAGGCTGAATTCATTATTCCCTGCCTGAGGCCCTTTTCTGGTTTAGTTCCTTCTTCCCCACACTCTTTTCTCACCTCCATCTTGCATCTCCATTGTTTACTTCTTCAGTCTCTGTTGCCTTCATTCTTTCCTTCAGCTTTTCTGCACTGATTTGATTATTTTCTTTCTTTCTTTCTCTAATTGTGCCTTTCCACGGTTCCTTGCTGCCTGCCCTCCTCCCCTAAGTCTGATGTTTCTTTCTGTTCTGCTTTCTATTTGGAGCTTTCTGCCCTCCGTGCCAGCGCTTTGGGGTGGAGTATTTGTGATTTCTCAGCCTCGTTTTTTTGGCCGCATGGCTCCTCTTAAACTCATGTTCTTTGGGTTCCTGGTAGTTGGCTCTTCCTATTGTCACTTCTCTTCTGGCACAAAGGTAAGCTTCTTTGGGGAGTAGGGTAAGAGTCAGAAGAATCTAGCTGGGCAGGAACAAGCAAAGATGAAAAGCAGAGAGAATTGTCTATTCTGGGCAAACATGAAGGAGGTCTTCAGGAATGGCAGACTCACCACATGATGGTGCAATGCTATGGCTTGGTGTAATCAGCAGTACCGGGTCAATTATCTGCGTAACACTGAAACCAAGACTCAAGAAACAAGAGTATTGTTGAACATAGCCTGCATGATAATAGCCTTGCTGCTGGCCTGGATCCCATTGCACTAGATCAAATTGTAGACAAACAACAGACTAGACCTGTGTCTGAGAGAACCTGAAAGTCCTTGTTCCCAGTAAAGAAAGCTTCCAGTCTCCAGAAATATAGGCTCCAGTCTCATCAGGAGATAATTCCACCCTGGTCACCTAATTTTGAGGGCTTTCAGTTTACACTTGCTAGAAACATTACCTAGCAAGAGACCTCTGGGGGTAGTTTACAGTAAATAGTTTACAGCAGTAAATCATGTCAAAAAATGCATTTCTGAAACTGGTCAAGTGCTATCTGAAAAGTGGATATGTGGCTTGGGACTTCTGCTTCTGCTGGAATGCAGCTCCAGAACCGGCTAAGCCAGATGGTTTGGTGGTTGGCATGTGTGCACTACCCTTGTCACCTGTTTTTCTTTTGTACCAGCAGACCTTAGCTTAAAGCCTGCCCATTCTTCCTGCATGGAGAACTGTGGATCCCCTCACTCCTAATGAGTGTCCTTGCCCATCTTTC
>NW_008656234.1:0-8996 GCF_000695815.1 Acanthisitta chloris | reverse complement strand
TCTTTCCATATGTCATCCTGCTCATCTTGCTGGTACGAGGTGCCACCCTGGAAGGTGCCCTGGATGGCATTGAATACTACATTGGGAGACAGTCCAACATCACCAAGCTGATGGAGGCAGAGGTGAGAGATAGCATCAACCCTGGAAGTGTGACATGCTTCTGTGATTCTATGGGCTTGCTGCTTACAGAGAAACTTCTGTTTTATCCAGTTAGGTGCTTCTTCACGTCCTGCCCTGTGTTTTGAATCCACAGTTGGGTTGTGTAAGAAGTCTAAGCCCCTATTCTAGCTACTCTCTGCCTGAAAAATAGTCACCCTCTGCCCCCTCCCTGCCACACCAGACAGTGATGACAACTGTGCTATTGCCTATGATCAACTCTTGGGGGTCATGCTGGAGTTTAATCTCAGCATGGCCTGCTAGAAAGTTCTTGCTGATAATTGCAAGAGACATTATCAGAAGACTGAAGGAGTCCCTGAGTTTTAAATTCAGGTTGTGCCTTTCCCAGGAAATTAGCTTGGGTAATTAGGTGGATCAGGAAGGGCACCTTGTGCAAAGAAAGCCTGGACTTTCTTTGTTCTGGCTTATGCCAATATTATTTCAGCTTTATCAAAAGCAAGTATTAAGTGTGATGTTTACTTGTGGTATTTATGTGAGCCCTTGGCAATAAATGAGGGGCTGCAGCAGAGGCAGAAGTGGTTTGTCTGGGTCACAGTGTGCGGAACACAAATGGAAGTGTACACGGAATTTCTTACTCCTGCAGGCTGGTCCTGGTTATTTGTTGACACTGTGACTAGAGTCATATCTCAACAGTTCTGGGACCCTCAGTTCAGGAAGGATATTGAGGGGCTTGAGCAGGTCCAGAGAAGAGCAGCAAGGCTGGTGAAGGGACTCGAGCACGAGTGCCATGAGGAGAGGCTGAGGGAGCTGGGGGTGTTCAGCCTGGAGAAGAGGAGGCTCAGGGGAGACCTTATCACCCTCTGCAACTCCCTGACAGGAGGTTGGAGTCAGGTGGGGGTTGATCTCTTCTCCCAAGCAACCAGCAGGAGGACAAGAGGGCACAGACTCAAGCTCTGCCAGGGGAGGGTTAGGTTGGATATGAGGAAGAGATTTTTTGCTGAAAGAGTAATCAGGCATTGGAATGTGCTGCCCAGGGAGGTGGTGGATTCACCATCCCTGGAGGTTTTCAAGATGAGACTGGATGTGTAACTTAGTGCCATGGTCTAGTAACCACAGTAGGGCTGGACTCGATGGTCTTTGAGGTCTCTTCCAACCAGGTTGATTCTATGTTTCTACAATTCAACAACACACATGTGAACAAATTGAATTTCTTCTTCAGGGTTAGCCCAATAAGATTTAAGTATTTGGTAATGCACTTGGGATGTGACCTTTGGAGGTCATAGAAGACATTGTTTTTTGCTTGAGTCTGGAAGGTCACCAGTGTGCTATATCCCAACTACCCTAAAACTCATATGGAATACAATTAGATATTCAGCCTAAATGAAAAATACCCCAACCCTTGAGTTTCAACAGAGGGCAGGCATAAATGTTTATGATAAGTACTGTAAGTAATCCTCATGTTCTTATTTTTGGTAGGTTTGGAAAGATGCAGCCACCCAGATATTTTACTCCCTGTCTGTGGCATGGGGTGGGCTTGTTGCTTTGTCTTCATACAATAAGTTCCACAACAACTGCTACTCGGATGCTATTTTAGTTTGTGTAACCAACTGTGTCACCAGTGTATTTGCTGGGTTTGCGATATTCTCCATCCTGGGACATATGGCATTCGTGTCTGACAGACCTGTCTCAGAGGTTGTGGACTCAGGTAGGCTGATTGTCACACTGTTGGTATTGGGACCTGCATTGACCAAGGCATGACAATAACCTCCTTCCTTCCGCTAATTTGCAGGGTTTGATCTGGCATTTGTAGCCTACCCAGAGGCTCTGTCCAAGTTACCAGTTTCTCCTCTGTGGTCCTTCTTGTTTTTCTTCATGCTCCTGCTCTTGGGCCTTGACTCCCAGTTTGCCAGTATAGGTGAGTGGGGTTTTAAGAGACCCATGGCTTTTCAAATGACCATTGCCTTTCTTAATTGTGCTTCTCAAACCCCACACTTCTTTTGCAGAAACACTTACAACCACCATACAAGATATATATCCCAAAGTGATGAAAAAATTAAGAATCCCTGTAACTCTGGGTGTGTGCGTACTGCTCTTTCTTCTTGGGCTTATCTGTGTTACTCAGGTATGACATTCAATTCCATTTTAGTGGTGGGTTTAGTTATGCTGCAAGTGGTGAACTCAGGTCAAAATACCCTTTCTGACTGCTCCTGTCTGCATGGATCAGTCTTAGAGTCTCGGATTCTGCCAGTGTGTCTGGACATACAAATAAAGTCCCAAGGGAAGCTTGAAGAACCTAAGATTTTCTGTGATTATTGAACTGAGACATGCTTTTAAATAGAAAGTCTGTACAGAGCCTGATTTATGGTTTCTCAGTTCAGGAGTTTATTTATGTAATCACAAGTATAAGCATACAGTGTGTCCACAGTGCTGTGGGTACTGCTAACAAATGCTGATGAGATCGTTTTGTTCTGAACTGACTACCAAACAGGACAAGAATTGAGAAATGGCCTATTCATGCCATAAAAGCCCATTAGCTGACAATCATCTGTAGATTGTGTGGTTACTTCTCCTGCGTGTGTGTGTGTGTGTGTGTGTGTATATATGACTACACAGACAGAAAAGGAATCTTAAGTAAACTGTGTAAAATTTCTTGAGGCAACTGCTTTTAAGGATATAAAGGCGGATTGCAATTACTCCATCTAGAAATGCAGATTTATGTGTGTAATTAGACCGAGAATGTGAAGAAGATAATTGTGGTGAATAGTCAGTTGTATGGTCAAGCAAAGTACATAGGTTACAAAACATGATGGCAGAGAAGCTTGCAAGGCACTTAATACACAAGAGTGTGAAATGGCTGAGAGCTTGTTTCCTTCTCTGTATTGCTGCTATTGCATGCTGATGTTTAAAGCTGTGCTTAACCCACATGGAGAACTTGTGCATGTAGGAGTATACAAGGCTCCTAGAACTGATAACTGGTGTCTGTTGCTGTAGCTCAGGATTAAAACTTCAGTAGCAGCTTTATTACTGTAAGCTCCAAATTCAGATCTTGCTCTCAGCTGTTTATGTATACTCTGCACACACATATATCTTGGTTTTAGTGTACAGATCTATAGTATTTTGTCAGATATGCTTTTTAACTTTACATAGAGATATTTAAAGGAAATAATATTCACAAATGTGTACTTAACTTAGCGAATGGGGAATTTTAAAAACCGAGTGTTGATTAGTTAAGTTGCATTTGTTCAAGCCAGTTTATTTTATTTGAATAAATAGGTTAGTCCTCAAATTTTAATCTCTAATGTTTGTTCTACAGGCAGGAATTTACTGGGTTAATCTAATAGATCATTTTTGTGCTGGATGGGGAATCCTTATTGCAGCTGTCTTGGAGATAATAGGCATCGTCTACATTTACGGTAAATTATTTGCATTGAAAATCCATGGTTTGGCTGAGCAATCCCAGGCACAGTGTATATCATAGAATCACTGCATGGTTCTGTTGGAAGGGACCTTAAAGATCATCTAGTTCAAACCCCCCTGTTCCCCTCCATGATTAGGGACATGTTCCAGTAGACTAGGTTGCTTAAAGCCCTATCCAACCTGTCCTTGGAACGCTGGCAGGAATGGGATATAAAATATTAATTACTGCAATAAAGAATTTATAACTTAACTGTCTGAAAAGCTTTAACAGTCACCGCAGAACTGGAGAAACTGTCCTTGATCATTGCCTTTCTCTGATACCTTTTGAGTTATCACACGTGCACGGGAAGCACCTGCTTTACAATGTGCCCTACAATTGCCTTTCAACAGGAGGAAACAGGTTTATTGAAGACATTGAAATGATGATTGGAAAGAAGAGCCGTTTATTCTGGCTGTGGTGGAGAATATGCTGGTTTTTCATCACTCCTGTGCTGTTAATGGTGAGTGTAGATGACTGGTTTGTGTTAGTGTGGCAGAATTTAGTAATTTGATATTGAAGAGGTTTCCATGGGAAGACTCAGGGCTGACTGCACAGGCCCTGGGTATAAAGCTGGGGAATGGCTGTGCCAGTGAAACAAACTATGCGCTCTCTGCTTTCTGATACATTCCCCTCCTCCTTGGGTCCTCTCCAGGAGTGACTGGAGCTTTAGATCACTTGCCAGTGAGCTGGGTCTACACTCCTGAGGGCTGACACAGGAACCAGATCATTCCATTCATCTTGGCAGCTGGATTATCTTAGTTTTAGACGAGAAAATGTCTTGAAAACCTGGATTTTTCTCCTTTGAGGGAAATCCCATTTTTGAAGTAGCTCCCTGGCTTGGCTCTTTGGATGTCTAGATGTTTCTCTGCCTAACTGAGGCCTTCTATGTCCTGTTGCATGTCTCAGTGTTTTGTTACTCCTGTACTTCTAATTCTGAGTGTAAGTGGTTGGATTATGTAACAATGAGAGAATTGATTATTCTCCCAAATCCAGGAGCAGTGGCAAGTCACTCAGGCCAGCACATTACCTTCAAACTTTCCAGACTACAGTCTAGAAAATGCTGCTTAAAACTATCTCATTTCTGCAGCAATTCTTTTCTGTATTCCCATAAATAATGGAACATGGGAAGATATAAAACATATACAGAAAGGTACTAGACTCATCCAGCAACATATGTATTATTCAGCATATGATTTCAAGAGAACCCAGAGGTCAAGTTCTGTTGAAAATATATGTACTTAGTGTTATGATGCTTATCAGTGTCTTCTTTTGGCCCTGTCCTTCAGTCTTGCTGTTTGTCCATGACTGAACACCAAATCCTGCACAACTATCCTCACAGTCAGAAAGAGAGATGGAACTGTGAAGAACTTGTAGACAGCCCTTTATTAAAACAGCTTGGAAACAGAGTACAAGTTTGTTTGCTGGAAATCTGCTTTTTCCTCTTATTCTTTTTACCATTTTTTATAGGCTATTTTGGTCTGGTCTTTGGTCACGTTTTCACCTCCTACTTACGGATCCACATATACATATCCAACCTGGGGAACCGCTGTTGGCTGGTGCATGATCATCTTTTGTGTCATCTGGATTCCCATCGTAGCTATTGTAAAAGTAGTTAAAGCTGAAGGAAACCTTTGGCAGGTAAGGGCACAAAAAAGCTGTCATAGCCTCCAATCTTAATTTCTTTGGCATTTTCAGGACAACCTGTGCTTTCTTCTCCAACACATTTACTACTTTGTCATGTTTGTTAATTGGATTTTTAGACCAAAACACATCTCTGGTAGTTGCCTCAGAGGCAAATTTACCCTACAGAGTTCTGATAAGAAGATGAAGTCTAATTCTCTGAGAGTGTGCACATACACGTTCAAGAGAGACTTTCATGGGTTCTGTTGTTATTCCAGGTGCTTTAAATTCTCCGAAGAATTTCTATCACTTTTGATCCCTGTATCATTTTCTGGAATGCCTTCCATTCCTCACAGAAACAAGCAAGTGTCAGATCTGAGATGCTTTTCTTGCCAAGCTTTGCCATACAGTCCTGTTGCTCAGAGCTTTTCCTGCTTCTTTGACTTCAGTGTCCAGAATCTACTGATCCCAAAGATATTTGGAATGATTTTAAAAATCCTTGGTAGTTTGTTTGCCATTTGTTGAGTTACAGCTTTACTAAACTAAACCTGGACTAAAGAAAGACATTAAATGCTTCTTGTTTTTGCTTTCCAGCGTATTGTGAGCTGCTGCAGGCCTGCAGCAAACTGGGGTCCCTACCTGGAATGTCACCGAGGAGAACGATACAGCCATATTATAGACCCCAAAAAGGAAAAGGAACACGAGATTCCTACTGTGTCTGCCTTCGTATACACACAACAATGAGATGGCTGCTTGGATGGCAAACTTTTAACATTATGTGGATTTTGTCTTTAAATATTACAAAGGGACTATGCAAAAAAAAGAAAAAGCCAAAACAAAGAAAAAGCAAATTGACCCCCTGCCCTTCAAAGCCCAAACCCCAAATGCAAGCAAGCCATATTATTTATTTCTAGTGCTGTAGTGTTTGGGGAGGAACAGGTAAATTAGGCACTGAGATCTCTCCAGATATCTAGGTTGAGAGGGCAGGATAATGCATTGCAGGCTCCCCAGGCTGTTGGACTGGGCATGCTTAACCCCATCCAAGTGGTATCCAGCTGGACTGCAGATACCGATGTGGAAGAGCATACAGACACATTCTGGTACCTTCCAGCTGCAGGCGATTGAGCCCAAAGGTGCTGTGCATGTGTGTCTGGAAGTGCAGTTACTGCCTTCTGCTGTGCTCTGCCATCCCCCATGGTGTGTGGTCAGCAGAGGTGAATGGATATGCTGCTGCCCAGCACTGTAGCTCAGGGAACATGAATAATTTTTCACTAAGCTTTGCTGTGAGTCTGCTCAGGATTTGATATTGGGTACTCTGTGTATATGTTGTTTAAACAAATACAAATATTTGGCAAAAAATTGCCATCACAGGAAATAAGGCTTTAACATGGTGAAAAGCAGCCTCCTTTCTATTTCTCATTATTGCCCTTGGGATTCCTAAAGAGCCATCTTTGGTGTCATGCCCCGTGCTCAGCATTCATCTGTTTGTAATTCAAAAATTCTGTCACTAGTCTCTGCAGAATGAAAGAGTAACCATTGAATTCTGGTGCATCTGCTCTCCCTACTCTCACCAAGGCTTTACCTATCAGTTTTTTCTCTGCATTTTTCACTCAGATTTGGATTTTCCCTTCCAAAGAAGACCCAAAGTACTTTTTTAAAGATTCAAACAGTGTTATCAGCATTGTGGTAAGGCCAAAAGAAGCAGAACTTTACTTGAAGTGAAGGTTAAAACTGCCCTGTAGTGCTGTTACTCCAAAATTTGCTGAAAGCATGAGGCTGATGAAAAGTTATGAAGTTTGTAATGCAGTTGGGAACACAGACTTGGGCACCTACCTAGGCAGGAGGGAGTTGGGTTAAGAGAACCTGACTTTACTGTTAATACAAATGAATTCCTGATAAAGGAAGAAAGATCTATGTATAAAAATAATACATTTGCTGTGCTGAGGAATGCCTCTCTTACTGTGATAATGGTTCCTTGGGAACAATGCAGCAGGGTGTCTAGCTGTCACTTCATCTCAGGGCTTTGTCACTTTTTCTGGACATGAAGGAGTGTGGATAGTGGCTTGTTGCCCAGGCTGCATACCTTGGTGTATGTTTTATACTGATGGGGGTTTTTTTGTGACAAATCAACATGTTATGGCAAATGTGATTTTCTGTTTTTAATGGTTTTGGAGCCGTCAAATAAAATGTGATTTTTCTGTTTTTAATGCAGTTGTACCTAGAAAATGTCAACATTTTGTATGGACTTGGGGGACCAGCTGGGGTCAAGGGAAATACCACCAACAGAACCATGATCCTAAGCCTTTGAGAGACTGAACTGGAAATATTCAATCTCCAGGAAGTCTTTTCTTATAGAAGTGCAGTAGTCCTGTTTTGGAGTGGGCTCAGAAAATACAGAAAGTAGTCGAGTGGGAATTTATAAAGAGGACTGTGGAATTAGAGCCTGTAGTAGTATCTGATAAGGAGGATCCTTTTCCTGCACTCCAACTGATCGAGGGTCGCAGTTTAGTCACAAAACAGCAGCAAACAGTGCTGTCACTGGACTGGAGAAGCTGGGAGCAGGAGGGAGGCTGAGCTGCTATGCTGTGGTGCTCATCCCCCAGTGTACTGGAGCGACTCACCATCCACAGTGAGCAGTAGTTCATGCCTGAGAAGGGACAGACTTGGAAAGGAGAGGAATGTTAGTCAAGTAATGAGTGAAATCACTGAGGTGGTGGGGAAGCAGGCTGGACAAACCAGCCTCAGAAACAATCCAGGAAAATTTTTGCTAAATGGATGCTGAAGGCTAATACTAGCCATATCTACTGCTCTGCAAGAAGCCACCTCTGCTGCATACAGGGCTCCTTTGAGGCTGCTTCTGCTCTGGATTTGTTTTATGGGCTTTTAGGAGCTGTTTTCAAGATGGTGCCCTACCATAGCCTCCCAGAAACAAGACAGAAGGCAATTTCTTAAGGACTGGGGCTCCAGTTTTGGTACTTCCTCCTTTCTCCAAGGTAAGATAATGCGTCAATTCCAAAGGCAAGGTTCAGTCTCCCGGCAGAGCTGGGATCCCCCTGTGGGTGCATATCTAACATCTTCCTGGTATATCAAATTTCTGTTGTTTTCTTTGTGTGAGCTGATTTACTCCTTATGTTGCTGACTGATGGCATCTACTGAAGAGCCTTAAAGAGTATTTAGGAGCTTACATTCATGTTCCTCACCCATCGTGTCTCTGGCCCAGCAGCTAGAGTTCCTCAATAGCCCCTGATGGTTACATGAACAAGTGGTGTCCCTTGGTGCTTCTGTGGAGACAGGTTGGACCCAGCAGAGCTGGGTATTCCTCACCCGTACAGACTGATGGTACCCAACGTGCTGGTATTTATCAGATTGAAATAGCAGCAGTGCCAACCAGTGCAGCACTCTTGGTTCTGTGTTGAGCCTGTGGTCAAAATGCCTTGGCTTTGGGGATTTTTACTTTGAAGGGGAAAAAGTAAACGGCTCCACTTTGCATCCAGCAAAACTTGAAAAGAGAAGTGCAAAAGTAGTACATGCACTTTGGATTAACTTGAAATGCAAGTGTGTTTTCAGTCAGGAAAGAGAACACAGCTTTGTGCAGTTCTAAAAAGCCACATCTATGACATGGGAATATTTAAAAAGAGCTATTTCAACTGGCAATTTGTCTATCATGTAAAAGGGTTAGTTAGGAGCAAATTGAAAATGCCAAAGTTATTTCTATTGAAGAGAATATTAGCAAGCATGAAGTGAAATAAAGAAAAAAATAAATCTAATAATTTATTAATTTAATAATTTAATTTCTCGCCCA
>NW_008656233.1:0-20766 GCF_000695815.1 Acanthisitta chloris | reverse complement strand
TTTTCATACCCTTTCCCATCTCATCTTACTTTGCTCTTCCCTGTCCCCTCTTCGCTTTTTCCTCTCTCACTGTGATACAACACCCATGTCCTTATAAATCCATTTGGTCTTCTCTCCCTACTTTATGTTAGCCTGCAAAAGAGTGACAGGGAATCATGCTTTAAAGGCATTTAAGTTATGCTTAGTCTATAAAATATGGAGCGTGCTAAAACACAGTGACTTGTCTCTGCTCATGTCCCAGTACCTCAACAAGAGTTAAACAGTCAAGGTCAGTGCAGGTCAGGGCTTATATGTGCACTGGATTACTCAAAGCTCTGCACATAATGACACTCACTAGTTCTTCTAGCTGTGTTTAACTGTTTTGCTTTTGTTCCCAAATCCTGATGATTTTTACACCAAACTTCCCACTCTAGGCTACAAGTGGAGAAGGGAGATGATGCATACAGTCTGAGAAATGAAAAACAAGGTGTAAGAACTGAGAAATGCTGAGGAAGGGGGCATGAGAAGAGACTGGAAGGTATTAAGGGTGGAGAAGGGCAATGGAAAGGAAATTTGAGAAAGTTTGGAGGAAGCATGATGGTCAGGACTGGGTTGGAAGAGCCATTTGGGTCAAATGGTGCTGGGGATGGTACTGTGTCCAAGACAAACTCCAGTTCTGTGTTGTATTGCATTGCAGGTGGGAGTTGGCTTCTTCTCCCAGACAACTAGTGATAGGACAAGGAGAAATGGTCTCCAGTTGCACCAGGGGAGGTTCAGGTTGGATCTTAGGAAACATTTCTTCACTGAAAAAGTGGTTAAGTACCGGAACAGACTGGCCAGGGAAGCGGTGGCTTCACCATCCCTGGAAATATTCAAAAAATGAGTAGATGTGGTTCTTCATGATGTGGTTTACTGGGCATGGTGGTATTTGGTCAAACGTTGGACTTGATGATCTTGGAGGTCTTTTCCAGCCTTAATGTTTCTATGATTCTGCTTGCAAGGAAAGGGAAGGAAGGTGGGCACAAAGCAAAGATGTTTCTATGATTCTGCTTGCAAGGAAGAAGGAAGGTGGGCACAAAGCAAACAGGAGCTGGTGCATGAAGATAAAGGAACAGGAGAGGACTGAGAGTTATAAAATGTACAGAATGGGCACGTGGTGAAAGAGGGGCCCTCCTGATTCCCCATGCATGTTCTCTCTCCCAGTGGGAAGCCACTGTTCTCCCCCTGAGTTCCACTTGGTCTCCAGGGATGCCAGTACCATGCTGATGTTCCCTGCCTGCTGCAGCCTACCAACACTGCCTGGCTGAGTCCTCAGCACTTGTTCCCTCAATCAGCACTGGCAGTGCTGGCAACAGCAGCAGAGTACTGGGGTCAGCTGCTGGCAAGCTGCTATAGTTAAATAACAAAACAACAACAAAAAATTTATATACATAAGAAAAGGAAAATGAAGCAATGATGGGTTGGGCAATTAAACTAAAAGCATTTCAGAGTGTAATCCAGCTCTCTCTATCAATAATTCAGGAGTCCAAGATCAGTCTAATTGATTGAACACCTTCCACAGTAGTCAGCCACTAATAAGACAAATGAAATGTCTTTTTTATTGTCAAATCTCCATCTCACATTTGCTCAGGCAAAATCCTGCAGGGCTTTTCATTTGAGGAGCTTGGATATATTTTTCTCTTGATGGAGATAAATTGAAGGCCAGCGTCTGTTTTTAAACAGCAGTAAATTAAGCCTGTCTGCTCCTTTGGCTGTGGGTGGATGGAGAAACAGAGCTGTGCTGAACAGGATTCGCATGTAAACCTTGTGTGGGTTGTCTAAAGTTGAACCTGGTCCCTAGAGGACATGTTATCACTGAGTAATGATTTGAGTGCTTAGGACACTTGGCTTTGACAGACTCCAAAGGACTACAGATCTTATCCTAAAGCTGGAGTCTCTTGCCTCCTTTCCTCTAAAGAAGAACCACATTAGGATCTGTGTTTTCCTAGTGGTGGTATTGATGCTTATCTTATGACATGGCATAGATGCTTAAAGGGGCTGGGCAATTGTTTAACTTTTTCAACATACATGAGCAAACCACATTGCAGGTTTGGGGGGGGGAAGAAAAGTGTGGGTTGAAACTTATTTACATTTTATAGTTTTCTTGCAAAATCATGCCCGATGCAGTGACTTGGGGGACCTTTGTGATGAAAAAGTAGGGCATGCCCAGCAAATTTGCTTGCTCTTGTTTCCTTTGGACTGTATCACTGAGGGCTGGGTGATTGCCTCAGCAGGATGGAGGTTGTGGACACCACCTTCAGAGTATTGTCCATCACTTATCAAAAGATGATTTGAAGAAGAGGTAAGGCTTGAGTTGCCACTCATGTGCATACAAGAGACTGTCTGCATGGTGCAAATCTGTGAGTGAGCAAGGTTTCTTCAAGCTCAGATACTTACCAATTATGCTAACACATCCTCTTGTATGCACAGGGGCTCTGGGACTGGATTTTTAGCCAATATAAATCAAAGTACCTCCTCAGGGCCTTCTGCTGACTTATAGGAGCCAAAGATCCAGCCCTGGGGTGAGGGAGCAGCTCTGATTACGACATGTGTGTATTTAATTAGGAAAGACTGCAAGCTGTGTGTGTGCTCCAGAGTCCCCACTGGGTTAACCTGGTGTGGCACAAGTAACCTTCTGAGCAAACCCAAAATCTGGAGATCTGTTAACGACTTTCCTAATTTGCTATTATTACATGTGCTTCACCACAGCTTGGCTGAAGAGGGAGGGAAGAAGGCAAAGTGCCTGAGAGGTTTTGTTTTGCCTGTATTACCTGTGAAACATTACGTAATGTGTTTGAATGTTTGATCTAGCCAAGGAGTAGTTGTTTTACTTCCTAATCCAATAACTTCCTGATGTTTGTCTCCCCTTACTAGCTTGACTGTGCAAATACCATTTAATTGTGTTTTTTGTGGAGACTGAAGGCCAGTAGCTTTGCCAAGAAGGGCTGTTTTATAATGCTATATGCCAGAATTATGTTTATGGCAGAGATATGGCTGATGGTTTATAGTTGGCAATTATGGCTATAGGAGAACTGTTGCATAGGGTGGGTACAGGCTACAAAGTTCTCTTAAATACTGGGCATTGCCTACAGAGGCAGATGTTTCCTGTAGTTAAGACAGAGGAGAATGAAGAATGGACAGATGGGAATGAAAGAAAGTGGTTGAGAGAGAGGAGGAAAATAGAACAACAAAAAAAAGATAATAGCAGTTGGAAACAAGTAGAGTGAAGGCACAAGAATGGCGTGGGAGTGATATATAGGTGAAGCAGGTGAAGAAGAGGAATGGATGTGGCCAACAAGAAGAGAGAGGGTATGGAAACAAAATAGAAATAAACTGATGGGAGAATGAGACCAGTGGGTACAGAAGTCTATCTAAGATTCAGTGTAGTCAAAGAATTTTTTTTGTTGTTTCAAAGAACATTTTCAGCTTCTCTGTCTTTAGGCCATGTACCACCTATCTGCCTGGTAAAGAAAAGCAACTTGGTTGCCCAGTAGATGTGCTGGTGCTTACTGGAGTCTTCTCCCTGTACAGGTTCTTTCAAGCTGAGAGCTGATCCTTTGCAGAGATAAATGAAACATTGCCAGGTTTATAATGCTGCTGCAGCTACACAGCCAGGAAGTCAGAGGTCTTCAGGGCTCAAACAGCTTCAGCCTCAGTGTGAGCACTTGAAGCTGCTGACAATAGCTCTATAAAACTGCTTGTGATTTTGCAAAGCAAATGAGACCCATCAGTGAATAAGGTAGCGAGTCTGGAAGTGAAGTTGTTACTTCCAAGACTTATAAGCAACCAAGCAAGTAAATACAAAATAGCTATTGATCGGTATTGGGTTTATGCAGCAAAGTTTTGGTAGCCGTGGGCTGCAGGTGTGGATTCTGTGAGAAAGCACTGGAAGCTGTCCCCATGTTGGACAGTCAACTCTAGCCAGCTCCAAGATAGACCCACTGTGGCCAAAGCTGAGCCCATCAGCAATGCTGGTGACAGTTCTCTGATATATTTAAGAAAGGACAAAAGTCCCAGACAGCATCTGTGAGAGAGCAGTGAAAATATGTGAGAGAAACAACTCTGTGGACACCCAGGTCAGTGGAGAAGGAGGGGGAGGAGGTGCTCCAGGCACTGCAGCAGAGATTCCTCTGAAATGTGTAGTGCAGACCATGGTGAGGCAGGCCGTGCCTCTGCAGCCCATGGAGGTCCATGGTGGAGCAGATAATCCAGCCTGAAGACTTTGGAGGACCCCATGCTGGAGCAGAAGGATTTGCCCTGAAGGTGCTGCAGCCCTTGGCTCCTTGGTGGATCTGTTTGGTAAGGACTATATCTTGTAGGAGGGACCCAACGCTGGGGCAGGGGAAAAGTCTAAGGACGAAGGAGTGGCAGAGGCAAAGTGTTATGGTCTTACCACAAGCCCCATTCCCCATTCCCTGTTCCAAATGTGGAGGGGATGATGAGAGAGAAGAGTTGAGAATGAAGGACAGAAGTCATGAATGGGAAGAAGGGAGAAGTGGGTAGAAGGGAGTTTTAGTTTTGCCTTTGTTTCTCACTGTCCTAGTCTGATAGTAGTTGGCAATAAATTAAATTTCTCTTCCCCAGTTTGAGTGTTTTGCCCATGATGGTAACTCTTGAGCAATCATCCTGTTCTTATCTCAAGACACTAATTTTTCCATCCTACCTTTTCCCCCGGTCCTGCTGATGAAGGTGAAGTGAGAGAATGACTTTATGGCCAGCCAAGGTCAACCCACCACATGATTATATTTATTGATTCCCAGAAATGTGCAGTTGAGCAAACTTGTCTTTCACAACACTGTACAGGATCCTTACTGAGAGTCCTAAATTGAGCATTTGTTTGCAACTCCTACCCCAGACTGAGGAGTGTGAGATAATAAATAAATCCCAGTGTAAATACAGAGCATTCAAGAGAGGAGTAGTGCAAGTGGGGGTCATTATGTCTGATAGGCAGGAACTCCAGTGGACCCTCAGCAGTTCTGCTCCTTCTTTATATAAGCTTCAAAGACTGCAACTGAAGCTTGAAACAGAGACTTAAATCACTGCAGGAACAGTTCTGGAGGACGTTAGCCAGGGTTTTGTTCAAAGCAGTTTTAAATAGGACAAGGGATAATGGCTTTAAACTGAAAGAGGGTAGATTTAGACTAGACATTAGGAAGAAAGTTTTCACTGTGAGAGTGGTGAGGCTTTGGAAAAGGTTGCCCAAAGAAGTGGTGGATACCCCATCCCTGGATGTGCTGAAGGCAAAGCTCCATGGGGCTCTGAACAAGTTGGTCTAGTGGAAGATCCCCTGCCCGTGGAAGGTCCGGGGCATTGGAATGAGATAAACTTAAGGTCCCTTCCAACCCAAACCACCCTGTGATTTTATGAAACAACCTCCTAGTGGGTTTTCTCCCTTGTTGAATAGACTAACAGCTTCTCTCATTACAAGGTCCCTTTTCAGGGGGATGTCAAACTCTTAGGCTGATCTGTATTCTTCACGACTAGGCCCTCTCTCTCTCTCTGGTACCCATGTTTGGAAAGTGCAGATGGTAATTCCCTGTGTGAGAGCAGAATTGTGAATAGTCAGGGACAATCTCATGTGTCATTTATATAGCCCCTGCCACTGCAGGGTCTTGGATTGCAGTGGAGGTTCTCAGGTATAAAAGCTGTGCAAATGATGGTTATGACTGCTCAGAAATGTCGCATGAAGTATTCTGTCAGTGTGATTTATTCAGCTACCTTGTATGGAGGAGTTCAGTGATGAAAATAAATGAAAAACACTGGTTATTAAAATAATATAGTAGGACACTTTTCTACCCAGCAAAAGAGAAATGGTGAGGGGTTTGAAGAAGTTTTGCTAAGTGATGTCACATTTCTTCCCACTTAGTTTGACTATTCCTGTTGTCTGGGAATAGAAAACTGAAGTGATGGATGGTGCTGATTATGCCTAGTCAGGTGCATTAAATGGTGTCTCACTCTACTGCCTCCTGCAATCTTGCTGCTTGGTGTGCTTATCAGGGCTGACGGGGAAAAGGTAGATGTCTGTAAACAATGAAGAAATAAAAGGGAAGGTGAAAGATCTTGGATTGGTGTCGGCAAAAGGATTTGTTGGGCACTGGAAATGTGTTGAGGAGGTTAAACCAAGCCACTTTTAGAATAACTAATTGGGATATGTCTGTCAGCTTCAAGACTGTAGTGCACATGAACCCCATACTGCTTTTCATGGGTCATTTGGTGGAGAGATACTTGCAGTATATGGAAAGTTTCTTTTTAGCATCCATCTGTTTAATGCTAACATGGAGCTTAGCTCAAATGCTTGTCTCTGGTTAAATCATGAACTCATGTGTACTTGAGTTACAGTGCTGTGAGCTCACAGACAACAAGAAAGATACTCTATTTTCATCAGTGTGAGACAAAATAAGATCCCATGGATTTTTATGTATGAGCTGAGGACAGGTAGGTTTGAGATGCAATACTTCATTTCAGGTTTTGTGTCAGTGCTGTATACAAGATCTGTCTAAAATTGTATGAAATACTGTTAAAAGTCTGTACAAATGCAGCACTGAATTTCTGTGGTTCTGTATCTAAATTTGGGTTGTTGATGTACAAGAAAATTGAATTCAAGCTGGAAAGGTGCAAAATGCTATGAAAGTGACACTGTCTAATGCAACAGACTAGTAGTGACTGGTTTATTCCTCCTAGGGGAAAAAACAACAACCCAGGCTGGTGAGATATGGCTGATCTTTATTAATCTATGGGAGTAGGGAAGACGAACTGGGAGGATTTCTGTTTGAGCTAAGGACTTTTATGAGGAGAATCACACCATGAACGAGTTTGGATTGAAAAAAAGGAAGACTTTTAGCTGTAAGAGCAGTGAGTTTAGGGACAGCCTTACCACTTGATTAGTGGAGACAGAAGTCCTAACCGAGGTGGATCTCCATCCTCTTAGGAAGGAGATTTTTAGTGCATGTGAACTTGAGTTCTGGGTTTAATATCTCTTAGGCTCAACTTCCTAAAACACCTGACTGTCCTTGGACTTTTCCTTTTATCTGATGGCTGAAACAGCATCCCATGAGAAACACTTCTGATTTTGTCTTGCTGGGGAAATGTACCAAGGTCTCTATGCTCCCAGTGAGTGCTTGTGTCTATGAGATCAAAGTTGCTATCAGGAAAAAAGATGAGGTGGCCTAACTTGAAAGTGCCAACCCAGTGAGTTAGACTGGTCTAGCTCCAGAGGTGTAATTACCCTGATACTGCAATTCCAGCAAATCTTCCCCTAGACAACCCTGAACAATGTTGCAAAACTTTGACCTTCATGTTTTAGCTCAGCTCTTCTGTCTTCAAAGTGCAAGGACAAATGTGCCTCAAAGTTAATACTGGCTAAATGGTGCAAGGACAAATGTGCCTCAAAGTTAGTACTGGCTCAATTGAAAACTGAATGGAATAGTACTGTTGGGCAATATATTTTCATTGACTTTCTTGGTTTCAACCTCAAAAAATACTTTCTCAATCAGAATTGAACTTTTTCCTTCACAGAAGTTTTGATTGAACTATTTCAGGTTTTCAAAGATAATTGACAGAACACACTTCAAATTCATAAAGGAAAATGGAGAAATCTCTTTTTGCTTGTATTTCCAAGCATAAGCCCTTTTAAGGGGGGGAGGGGGAATAAGAGCAGGAGAAATAGAAGGAAAAAAAAGTACATTGATAAAATACACTCAGTCCAAAGCATTTGAGCATTATTTTTTCTTTATCTCTAATTAAATGGATGTGCCCCATTCCATGAAATCTGTCTATAAATCTAGTTGTATCACTGCTCAGTCTGTGATGTAATGGGGGAAATGATAACCTGCTTTGGCTGTTAGATCACTGAAGCCAGGTTTCAGTTAGTAAAGCTGCTGCAAAATTAAAATATCTGCAGGGAAAATAGCCTTGGCCAAAATTGCAGCTACACAGATTCCAAAGACCTGTTTGGGCATGCTTTTCTTCAGAGAAGGCTGTAATAAATGCTGTAACTGATGTAAAGAAATATATGACTGCCAAGATCTAGAAGCATAAAAACATGTGTCCATCTGGCTAGTTCCTTATCACGGTCATGAATGGACAGAGAATGAGAAGCAAAAGGGAGGGAAAAGGAGTTTTTGGTTCCTTCACACTTGACTGTTCACCTGCTGAGACAGATACTACTCTAGAAGAAACACTTCTGTATGTGTCCAACTTTTTCTAGATGAGAGTTTGTACCATTTTATCTGTTTTAGTAAAAGTTGTGTCTCCTAATGGATTTGCTGGCATGTTTTTCTAGCAGGGACTGAAGCTAAGCACGGGGGGAATAACTAACCTTTCCCTTAGCTGCCCTTTTGGATAGGGAAAGCCCTGGTTCCTCAAAAAAAAGGCAGAAAAGAAAATCTGCTTAACATACCATGTGCCCATAAGTATTTTCTAAAAATTTGAAAGATAACCTTTTTTTTTCCTTCTACGTGGGAAAAAAATGGCAGTACAGTATAAAAACAGGTGAGCAAGCTCATGGCAAGTTGTCTGTGCTGTTCTAAGTGTCTTAGTTGGATAGAGAGGAGAGTTGTAGGGGCAAAATGCTGTTGCTTCAGTGAAAACACAGCTGAACTGCTTCCCCAAGTGTCACCCCACGTCTCTTGCTGGATGTGCTGTGTTTTACCAGACTAGCTCTGACAGCATTTGATGTTGCACAGATTTATGAACATTGCTCTGTGAACTGCACTGGATAGTGACGTCACGGGTTCAGAGGATGTGGTTGTTACGTCATTGATGATTTGAGTCACTCTGCTCAGTGCTGGCCTTTGGTAACATTTGTTGAACAGGGTTTTTGTTGAGACTCAGCTTCTCAAGCCCTAGCAGTGTCAGAGTGAGAGCTGTCTCAGACATTTGGCAGCTCTCAGAGCAGAATCATATTAACCCTACAAAGGCTCAGACCTGATGTGATTGTAGTTTGAAAAGGACTAACCATTTGAACAAAGAGAAAACAGAAATTTCTCATGCCTTTTTTCTGTTAGCACTGCATAATAAAGAAAGAAGAAGCCTATTAATTTCTGGCCTTTTGTTAAGATGTGAGCAACTGCACTTCTTTCTGATATATTTTTCCCAGATCCCCCAGAGTGCCATTTGGATCATCCTGCTAACTCTGTAGGTGGTGAGTCCTTCATCTTCCCCCCTCACGGAGAGGTCTCAGATCATTGTCAATAAACTGTGAGCAACAAAAATCAGTTGCAGAAAACTATTAAAATTGCCCAAGAAGGTCTTTTGTAGAGGGGATTAAGGAGAAATAATGCTTATTGCAATCACATTCATGGAGAAGAAAGAGGCTTTGTGATGTAAATAAATTACAGCATCACAAAAATTTTGCTATATAATGAGGACATAATGTGATAGTGATCGCCAGCCAAACCTGAATTCCCCAAAAGGATAATATTTTGCTGTCCAATGAACTGATAAACCTGCTACCACAGTCCTGCAGCTATGAGGACTGTGCACAGCTTTAGCAAAGATCCTGAAGTTTCTGGGGAGCAAGAGGGATCTCAGACAAGTGCAATAAAAATGATCACAGAAGGAGCTGCTTCTGAAGAGACAAAATCTGAATCTAGGTATATGTTGTAAGATGTCTATTGTCTTCCTTGCTGCAGGACTCTGCCCCAAAGAGCTCTGTCTATAGATAATGTTGGCTAAGAGGTGAAACTGTGACTGTCTCCAAGAAGAAGATAGTCAGGAGTGAGTAATGATGGAGAAAGATGGGGTGTGTTGGATTGAGGGCTATAAAAGAACACTGTAATAAAAGGAAGCATAGAAAAATACAGGCTGTGTATCAGAAAAGAACTTCCTAATAGCTGGATCTGCTAGACAGGGGAATAATTTCCTAAGGGAGAGAGAAGAAACCATGTTATTTCAATCATTTAAACAAAACTGGACAAAGCCCTGGAGAATATATTGTAAGGAACAATCATATGCTGGCCCCTGGGAATGGATAACATGACCTGATAAAGTCTTTTCCTAGTGGTTGCTATGATTCTCTTCAGATTGAGAACTTGTTCTGGGCATGATTTGTCTTGGGACTAGATGTGATGTGAGCCTTAGGCCAGTCTTCTGATTGATTCAGAGAACCAAGCAGAGAGGAGCAAGGGGAGGAAAGGAGTGAAGGAGCAGTCAAAAATAGAGCACATGGGAAAATATTGACTCAGAAGTCAACTGTCAACTGCTACCCAGCTGGGAATCCAGCAGAAAGCTGGATTTGTGCTGGTTTTGGGGGGAGTCAAGAAATGATATACCCGAAACACATCCCAAATCACTGTTATTTTCAGTGCTTATCTCCTCACAGAGATGGAGCAGAACCTTTCCCCTCTTTCCATCCTCTTTTCTGAAGCAGTCACAGGGATGAGCAGAGATACTGTTATATCTGGATAAAAGAAAATGTCAAGTGTTGGCATCCTTGATTTCTTGGGAGATGGTACACCAGGTGGAAATTACCTCAGACACTCTGTCATCTTATTCCAAAGAATTGCCAGTGATTGCAGACATCTCCTATCTAAGCAGTGGAAGTAAAGGCAAAGTTCAACAAGAGAAGGCTTGAGATAATCATGCCTTCTGTGTCATCTAGATGAGCAGGAAGATTGTGATTTCATGTGGCCATTTGAACACTTCCAATTTCCCTCATTTACTTTCTCAGCAAACCCTTTATAGTGTAAATTTTATGCAGAAAAAAATGGGAAGGGTTTACATGCAAAAGAAAAAAGATAACAAACACAAGCAACCACAGAAGTCTCAAATTTTTCATTTTTTTTAAGGCAATGTTTTTCAAAATTTGTCTTTTGCTAGAAACAAGTTGTTTCTAGCAGCAGTAGTTAAGCCTGGTTTCCTGTGAACTCCAAAATATCCCCCAGTTCTCTTGAACCCTGATTATCATCCTCATCCTTGCAGGCAGATAGGTATTTCATCACAGGCTGTTTTATAAGATGGTGGAGACATTCCTGCAGTTCTCTCCTATGCCCCTACATCTTAATCCACCTTGCAGGACCCTCAGCTCTTGTTTCTTTCCTGTAACTGGTCAGAGAAAGAGCTGCTCACATTACAGCTGAGTCTGTACTATGTGTGTGTTGATTTTTAGGCCCTTTTATGTGTATTCACAGATTGGGCAGATGGCAGGCCCAGCAGAACAGATTACTATCAAGTTCCCATTACAGCTTCTTCTAAGTGGTGGAAATTGGTGAGCAGCTTCAGAGCTATTGGGGAGGAAAGACAGATGGGTATAGATAAAGATATAGGTGTCTCATCCTTATCAAGAAATGAGAATAAACTCAGAACTAATTAGAAAAAGAAGAGTTTTTTATGGCTTGGTTTAAACTCATAAACCAATTCCTTCATGCTGTAACCCGCTGGGTGTCTGAAAGGGCCAAATGTTGTGACCAAATCTGTGCTTTTGCATTAGGCAGAAGCAATAGGTCTCAAAATAGAGGACCTATGTCCTGTTGGAGTCTAAGTTCAGGAGGAATAGATGATCTTTCCCTGAGGAAGCAAAGAAGCCCCAGGTCTGTCCACCTGGGGGAGTAGGGAAACTGCCTGAGCACAAGCCTCTGACAGGTGTGTAACTGAATAAGCAGCACTTCCAACTCCTCTGCCCCAATGACCTGGAAGATTTGTCCTCTCCTCTCCCTGGGTAGGCATCAGTGCTGCTCTGGAGCAGGAGGTTCAGGTTGCATAAGGCAGGAGGCAATGTGTGATGGCTGCAGATGAGACTAATGGAGGGAGAGAGCAAACGTGGTGGAGGGATGAGTGGCACAGAGCTGGCATTGTGCTGACTCAACAGTAGTTATCAGTCTTATCAGTTGTTCTGAGTGAGTCCTTCAGGTCTGCTGCTGGGCTGTCATGCACTGGCTTTGCTGACAGGCAGTATATTCAGCACCTCTGGTGAGCTTACAGAAACGGCTGCAGCAGGGGTAATGCCTGAGGCCAAGGCACTTGTTTGTTCCAGCTCATGATGTGCATGGGTCAATGCTGGCCTCCCACCTCAATACTGGTTTTGGCTGTGTCCTCACCTGCTGGTCAGTGGATGACAGAGAGAAGCCTCTTCTCCTCCTCATTTCCTTGCTACACACCTCCTGTGCCTACGTGTGTACCTGCCTATCCCATCAGAGCTGCTTTTGAAGGTGTTTTCCCTGAATATCTTGAAAGTTTGGTTTCAAGATCAACAAGAAAAGATGTTTCTGCTCATGGTGGGAAGAACAAATTGAGGGAAGCCTGTTGCATCCCTGCTGCCCAGAATAGGAGATCTTCTCAGGTCTTGATACAAAGCAAAGTAAAGAGTGCAATTTCCTAGGTGACAAGATCTTACCTCTGCAGTCAGGACATGGAAGCAGTTGTAACAGGCCAGGGATGAGTCAGGATGAGAGGCTGCACTGACCTTGTTGAGGAATTTAGGGTTTGAGGTTGGCACATCCTTTTTCCTCTCCCATGCTGTCCCTGTCTTCACAACAAGGGATGACATTATCCCATATTGCTGTGTGTTTCTGTAGGGAGCCATGTGCTGTGCTTTGACCTGATACTAGAGACTGTCTTTTGAGCATGGAAGAAGAGGGTGTCTTTGGGGATGGAAGGAAATGTGCAAAACTAAGAGAGATGGTTCAGATGATGTGCTGCAGTGAGGTCAACTGACAAGGGAATGAAAGACAAAGCAGGTCCTGGAGGTGTTTGAGGTGAAAAGCAGCAGGATTCAGGGAGAGGCCAGACATGTGGGAAAGAGAAGAGGGAGCAGTCATCAGTGCTTGTGTGCCAGGAGGCTGGTGTAGATACATGGCAGCTTTCATCCAGGTAACAGTAACACCTATGATGCTCTCTTCTTACAGGAGAAAGCCTTTGTCCTGGTAAATTAATTGCTATCAGTTAGTTAGATGAAGTTTCTCCCTGATCCCTACTGAAACCTCTTGCATCTGTGCCACTAAGGCCATGTTGTTCCTTCTCCCTGCTGAAATCAGGAGCAGCAGATCCTGCAGCGAGACAGCCTGATCTTTGTGGCAGTTTTTCTGACGTAGATGAACCTCTGAAGTGAAGTGTGCGACATCAGGAAGATGTTTTAATCTGAATTATGTCTGCCCATCTGAATATCAGGTGCCATTACCCTCTCTTCATTATCTCCCAGCAAAGGCTGCTGCCAGCATGAGTAAGAAGGGGTTGAGTCACAGGGATGGAGAAGTTAATTTTTTTTTCAGAGGCTGTTTTCAGAGACAACCTGGCCAAAATGTCCATCATGGGGATGAATGATGCGTAGATGAATGAGGGGAGAAACCTCCTCCTAAGGGAAATAAAACCTCCCTCATGAATAACACAGAGCAGCGCTTTGAGATTCAAGATATCTAAGACCTGTTGTACATTGAATGTGAATGTGAATGAAGCTTAGACACTCTGCAGCTACACACTGGCCTAAGCATGACCTACAAGTAACTTAACACTGCCACATTTACTTTTTATTTTTTGACAGTGACCATGCATTTGGCCTCGTACCAGTGCACATCTAGAGACAAACTTCTCCCAGTCTCTGACTGAGCCAAATGTAGAAATACACTCAATAAACCCACACAAGCTCCATCTATGCTACTAAGTAGAGCAGGACCTATGTTTTGTAAGACACAGAGGCCAGAAGAGTTGAGATGGATAGTACCAGTAACAGATAAACACATGTACTGTCCTAGAGTGGTGCTTAGCTGCAGCAGTCCCTGTCCAAAGTGGGTAGACCAGGCATGGACTTTGACTGGGACAGTGCTGGTTATTGCAGGGTAAAGCCATAATGTGCTGATGATAAGAGTGTTGGCAGTCATGGGCTGGTGGGGCAATTCATCCTCAGAATCATAGAATTGTTAAGGTTGAAAAACACCTTTAAAATATCATGTCCAACTCTCAAACCAGCAGCTCCACTGTGTTCACTATTAATCCTTGTCCTCCAGTGCCACATCCACATGTTTTTTGAACTCTTCCAGGGATTGTGACTCCACTACTAACCTGGGAAATCTTACATCACTTTTCATGAATTTTTTTTTTCATAAGACCAAAACCTACCCTGGCAGAACTTGCAGCCAGTTTAGTTTGCAGTGTTGGAGATGGTTACTATGTAGATGCACACTGAAAATGTTCAGGACTTTTTTCCCATCATGTTTTTTTTCTGTTACAGATTTACTTTGGGCAGCCTACATCATTGCATGAAATTTTTTATAAAGACTCTTTTGGCCCCAGAAGCAAAGTGTTAAACCAGAGAATTTCTGCTGGAGGGCAAGACACATTATGGGCCTGTCTGTACCCTGCAGCTAAGTGTGGTGCAAAGATCACTGACGTAGATCGAAGCAAGTTGGTCTGTCCACATGAGGCTACAGAGTGCCAGAGGTACTTGCTTAGGGACTGAATGCAACATGGCATTTTTGTTGATAAAATGTCTATAAAATCATGAGTTACACAAAGAAGGGGAATAGGGAATAATTGTTCCTGATCTCTTCCACAGAGGAGGACATACCATTTCCATCAGATGACAGCAATGGGAGAGAAGTAAAGAAGTGGTGGTGATTTTTTTAAAGAATACACAGTTGATCTATCAACTTTCTTGACACAGGATGTTGCAGGTGCTAGAAGTTCATACACATTCAATGGACAATGCCCAAGCTCATGGAAGAGAAATCCATTTTGTGTTACTAAAACCAGCAAAATCATATCTGACTTAGGAAATCCCTAATCTCCAAATAATGCAGCTGGGTACAGGAATTCTTGAGGAAAGAGTCACATGTAATTATACCATTCCTTTGCTCTTCCCCAGCCATCTGCTTGTGGTCACTGTTGGATTCAGGGTAGCTGTGCACCATGTTCCTCTGCATGTTCTGGTTGTGGACTGGTACCCCAGCACAATGTCCCTTTACAAGCTAGAGAAAGCTGTTGGGCTTGTCCCCAGAAATGAACCTCAGACAGATTGTGATGAGGAGTTTCTGTCTCATCTGAAAGGCACCATGGAAAAATAAGCATTAGTGCTCTGCAGTCCAGAATTGGAGTAACACTCTGAGACATGACATTTCTTCATGCCAAGCTATTCTTCTTGGTGCCAACCCAGATGAGTTCTGTCTTGAAAGCTTAAGCTGCTGGGCAGGGTTATCAAAGACAGAGTATTAATGACATTGCTTCCAATGAAGGTGAAACTTATTTAGACTGTCTTTGAGCATTCAAATTATATCTCATTAAATATCAGACAAACCTGCCTGCTGTGTCACACTGCTGTGTTGTGGGATCTCAACAAATTGGTTACTATACTAGACTAGTATAGGCAGTATTTACCTAGTTGTGGTCCAAGTAAAAGCTCCAGCTATACCTTTCTAGCTGTTATCTCAGCCTCATGGCTTGTTGTGGGATGCATTTCCTACACCTAATTCTAAAGGCTTCTGTTCAATCTTTCTTCTTCACCACAGAAAGAAAGAGAAACACTGATGTCATGCTTAACCTTTCTATTTCTCTTTAAGCCTTGTGTTTCTTACGGCTGACATAGTCATCTCTTTATACTCTGCAAAAGGGCAGTGGCATTCATGTAGAGGAAATTAGGATGAATTTTGGTAGCTGGAATCTGCTATCAAGGCAGTTGCTTCTGCTTCTGCCTCTACTTGATGTAAGTAAAACCTGAGTACTTGGAGACTAACCCCATGAACTACATCCTTTCCTGGCGTCAATGATCCTTTGTGCCCCTCTTCCTCTGGCAATTACTGGCCTTCCCATTTTTTTTTTCCAGAGGCAGTCTCTGATGTTAAGAAGACAGTGATTTGTTTTAGATTTGAAATTTGCTGAATTTCAGAGAAAATTCACCACTGCAGTTTACTTTCCATGCATTGCTCTGTATTGCTAAATAGATTCTGTAATGCTAAAGTAATGGAGAGTTAAATCTTTCTTTGGTGTATTTTGAAACCCGTTCATTTCAGAGTGTTGAAGGCAATGACTAAGGTCCTTAAAGCCATGCTGTATAGGAGAAATATGTGACTTCGAACCCCTGTACATGAATCTATTTGTAAAATCTTTTTCCAGCTTCATGAAAAAAGTCTTCTTTACCCCAGATTCATGGTGAAAATGCAGTAAAAGACATTTATCTGATATTGTGGAAAGCAAGTATGACTTGGGGCAGAATAGAAATCAGAATTTCTGGATGTACTATCTACCTATGTGACATGGAGGGAAATTATAGCCTGCTGGGGTCTGTGCTTCCCTATCTGTAAAACAGGGATATGGATATATTCCTATCTTATAGGATACATAATTACAAAACCTGTGACAAATCTTAGAACTTCAATTGTGAGATAGTGTGTAAGAACATAATATTAATGTTTTATAATCTCCCTAAACTGTCTCTGGAGATATCTTTAATGAGAGGCATATAGTGATATCAAAAGGAATCTTTTTTTCACCCCAATCATTTTTTTAGAACCCAAAGTGAAAGTTGTTTCCACCAACTGCCATCTCTGCAACCATCTGGAAAATCACATTTTCTGAAGCTTTCCTTCTCTTTATCATCTGTAACTATAGCTATAAAATGGGATGATGTCCCTGGTTTAATTAACACCCCTGTAGTTCAAAAGCTGGTCTTAGTAATGAGAGGCAATTATAGCCTTTATTGAGGGACAGTCAGGTGGAACTAACCCAGCATCAATCTGTTGAAGACACTTCCCTTTCCAGGTAATTTGGAAACTGCTTTTTATGATGAACAGACTACCTGGCTCAATACAACAGGTGAATCTCTTCCTTTTTTAACCTGAAAAGGAACATCCTATTCTGAATTATGTGCTTCTTTTGTAAGCTGTTTTTTACATCCCATCCATCTGCCAACAACTAGCAACTGAGCTAAGGAAATACCTGTTGCTTTTGGGAAGGCATTCTTGCTGGGTTTCTTCCCTTGACCACTGAAGGTTACCTGGTGTTCATATGTTCATCCTAGTAAAAGTGCAGATTCTGTGGTGCACCCACATCTTGAGGGATATGCAGAGTTCTGGTTTCTGCAGCTCAGAAATAATGTGGTAGAACTACAGAAGGTCCAGAGAAGAACATTGAAATCGTCAAGGGAATGTGACTTCTGCTATATGAGTAAAATAGGCCCTGACTTCAGTTCAGATAGGAGAAGACTGAGAGCAGAGAAAAAGCTGAGTTTAGCTGAATCCATGAAAGTGATAGATAAGGTAGATGTAGAACTTCAATACTGGAATTAAGGGACACTAGCTGAAACAAGGAGATCTGTTTTAAATTATAAAGTATCTATTTTACAGAGGAGATAGTGAACTTCTGGAATTTGTTGCCACAGGAGACTGAGGAGGTGTGCAGTGTCAAGAGTTTCAAAAAATGGATTAGACAAATTCAGAGCAGCAGGTCCATGACCTGAGTCTAATGGTGATGAGCAGGACTGAGGCAGTACTAGAGGAATGGTCCTGCCTCAGGGGTATCTCAGGTGGTCTCTGCCTCCAGCTTCTGATCTGTAAGAGTGTGGGTCTGCTGTATGCCCTGTGTTTTATCTGCCAGCCATCTGTGGGTAACCTGGTGTCTCAGGGGTCTCATGTGAAGGTAGACGACTCTGGAAAACTGATTTAAACCCTCAGTGTGTACAACACAGGCACCTACATTAGAGAGAGTCACTGAAGGTGGAGCTCTACTCGTGATTCAGATACCCTCATTTGGCTGTTTGCAGGTAGTTGTCTACCTGTGCTGTAGGTGGCTAAATTCTAATGCAGTTAACAAATGTCTAGTTGGTCTAATGGGACTTTATGGATATGGTCAAGAAACAGTCAGTACTGTCATTTCATCTTGATATAAAGTATACTTGGGGTGGTCAGTTAAATCACTCACTTCTGCCTATTTTTATTGAATCTTTGACTATATTGGGAGTTTGGACACATAGCACACACTTAGATACTCAAATTTAGGTATATTAATCTTGAACTGAGTTCTGTTCCAGGATTTCTATTACAATGACTGTAGAGAAATAGTTGTCTCCTCTAGGTAACTCATTGACCTATTTCAGACACCTCAGGGCACACAAGAAGAACTGCCCTTGTGAAGTCCATATGTCTACTCACTGATTTTAAGGGGAGTCTAGATAATGGTACCCACATGGTCAATGTACACCATGGCCAGGTGGGATCCAGCCATCCCATTTCACAGACTTTGGTATTATCATGTAGAACCTCAGCTGTAAGAAATGTAATTTTTAAAGCATATGAAAAAGTGAAATTATAATTTCAAAACAGTCCCCACTTATGGTTTGATTTAGAATAAAAGCTTAGCCATGATTTTACCATCTGTAAACTATGCTGTGAAACGTGGTACATCTTCTGTCCTGGGTTAGTTTAACATCCTGATGAAATTGCCTTTTTCAGGCTAACTGTCAAAGCTGTAAAACTATGGAACAATCTGGTAAGTTGATTATTCTTCAGTAATTAAAGATAGAACAGGCAATAAATCCCTAAATTCCTGTGGTATTCCAGCAATGAGTGACTTTCATAAGGTGTCTAGAAGAAAAGTTTGTTCAGAATGGAAGAGTTTAAAAAGGAATTTCATTGGTTGGTGGGTCTGTGGATGCTGTGAACTCCATGCTGTCAGCAGAGGGAGAATTTGGATGCCATCAGTGTACTCTGGTTTTGGGACAGGGCAACACCAACTACTCTCAAAAACACTGTGGGAAAGTCCATCTATTTCCAAAGTTTCCACTATTGCATGTGATACAGGAAGTACATAAAATATCTTCAGTGAATTAATGCAATATAAACTTGCTTAGACTGAACACTTGTTTGAGGTAGAATGAATTGCCCATTCTTTCATCTTTCTCACTCCTCTGTGAACAACTTTGTTGTTCTGTGTCTTATTTACTCTGGACACAGGACATGGGTGAGGAGATATCGGAACATCATGTGACTGTAGTGTTCCTGCAGCTTTGGATCTGGCTGTAGCTTCAGAGGCTCTGTGGTTCATGTGGCTTGCATGAAGAGGGACCTGTGGTCACCACCTGCCTTGCTGACTGTGCTATCTTTTCATTCCCCCTCCCAGGCTATGGACATGCTGCCCCAGGAACGGATGCAGGGAAGGCCTTCTGCATGTTCTACGCAGTCCTGGGGATCCCACTGACACTCGTCATGTTCCAGAGCTTGGGCGAGCGCATGAACACCTTCGTCAAGTACCTCTTGAAACGCATCAAAAAGTGCTGTGGGATGAGGAGCACTGAGGTCTCCATGGAAAACATGGTCACTGTGGGTTTCTTCTCCTGCATGGGGACACTCTGCATTGGAGCAGCAGCCTTTTCCCAGTACGAGGAATGGAGCTTTTTCCATGCTTACTATTACTGCTTTATAACATTGACTACGATAGGGTTTGGAGACTATGTGGCCCTGCAGACCAAAGGGGCCCTTCAAAAGAAGCCTCTCTATGTGGCTTTTAGCTTTATGTACATTCTAGTGGGATTGACAGTCATTGGGGCATTTCTAAATCTGGTTGTTCTCAGGTTCTTGACCATGAACAGCGAGGACGAGCGGCGGGATGCCGAGGAACGGGCATCCCTGGCAGGGAACCGCAACAGCATGATTATCCACATCCAAGAGGACTCCCAGCATGGTCGGCCACGGTACAAGGCCGAAGTAACAGACCTTCAGTCAGTTTGTTCCTGCATGTGTTACAGGTCCCATGAGTACACCAGCCGGGTGGTGTCCCACCAAAATTCATTCAGCTCAAAGCTGAATCCCCAGTACTTTCACTCCATCTCTTACAAGATAGAGGAGATCTCGCCAAGCACATTAAAAAACAGCCTTTTCCCATCTCCTGTCAGCTCCATCTCACCTGGGTTGCACAGCTTTACAGATAACCACAGGCTGATGAAACGGCGAAAGTCCATTTAAAGGGATATGTCTTCTTTTGCTTTCCTTGTTTTCCCCAGTTCTTCTCCGTTGTTTCGGGTTTTTTTTGTTCCTTGAGTGAGACGGAGCGAGGCCAAAGGGAGTAGAGAAAGCCAATCCTCCTCTGAGACTCAGCTCTTGAGCATGAAGCATGGATTATTACCGTTCCAGCAAAGTATGCCTTACATTACCCCCTCGGTGGATGTCAGAGGATTCAAGGTGACGTGAAGTGGGTACCAAATCCAAAGTTGCACACACAGCTGGGAGCCTTCATGTGCCGCTGGCACTCCTGACCTAACAAACTTTTCTCCTCACGAGCAGGTTGCAGCGTGCGTGTGCTTGCGTGTGTGTCGGGTGCGTGTGCGTGTGTGCGCGTGCAGTTCCACAACTAGTGCCATGTGACAAAAATTCAAGCATCAGGTATTATTTCTTTTCCCTTGAAGCAATTGTGTTCCAGCCTGCTTTTTAGATTGCTTCCAAAAGGAACAGGGGAGGGTGGTGGGGGGGGAGCCAATTTGTTTTGTTTTTTTGCCAAGACAAGCATGCGCCATAAGCAGTCAATATACCAGGTGTATCATGATAAATTTTTTAATGCTAGATTTTAGATTGTATTAACATTTAAAAAGGCAGGAAAAGATGGATCATTTTAGCTTGCCAGTTCAAAATTAAAAAAAAAAATAAAGCATGCACTTTGTAAAACTGGTATGCATAATAAAAACACAAGAAAAACTAGCAATGGAATTAATAATCAAAAGCAAATAATCCTATTGATTTAACTATATTTAATTTTATCATTTTCAACTGTTCCAGCAATTTGCAAGTGGAATTTTTAAGATAAATTGGGAGAATTGTTGGAACAAAAGTGTATTTT